>NW_019394536.1:51483-82655 GCF_000612105.2 Orussus abietinus | reverse complement strand
CTTGAATTTGAGGCTGAAAAGAATTTCCCCGCCGAAACATCAGCATTTTGCTTAATCCTGCATGATCGTATCGTTGAGTACAATCCGATCAGTGGTGGGGTGAAGAAGTTGGTATAAAAAGCCTCGATCGCTTCCTCCTGCGCAGTTTGAAAAAGAAATGGAGGTCATCGTAGATCTGCAGGGATTTAAGAAACCGTCAAATAAGTTTGTTTTAAAAGAGTTTTCTCTAATTGGAACCGATAACTATTTCACCGAGCCCGTAACGTTCCTGTTTCAACCACCGTGCCCATGGGAGGCGTCTTCCGGCCAAATATAAGTGCATGAACTTGTGGCTGGAACGAAATTTTCACGGGATATCTTGGACCTCAGGGCTACATACCGTATAAGAGAGCTAAGAATAATCTTCGAGGCATTCTGCGAGATGCTACCAAAATCTACGTCAAAGGATTGGAGAAGAAGAAGTGGTTAGAGGATCTTACAGGACAATCCGATCGCATCGTTGACTTAGGGGATCTGAATTGTCCATCGTTGCAGAAGTTACAAAATAAGACGAACACCCGATGTTTGCATCAGCTCCGCATTTTAATTGTTCGACCGAGAATGTTAAATTGCTAAGGGTCTGGTTGATGGAAATAAAGAAACAGTGATATAATCCGTTATGTGTATTTATTTGACACAGACTCCAAATATCATTCGGCACACTCCAAACAGTGAAATTCGATATGGTTATAGTGCCCACCGAGGTATCGCATGATAAGTCTATTCCCCTCGGCGGCACGCGTCATGTCTTGAAACGTATCGTCGTCATCCTTCAACGCCTTCGTCATTCTTGCCGGTAGAAATACCGAGAAGCTCTTCTCGATGCTCGCCAGCAATCTCATCCCGTATAGAACGTTCCAAAGTGCTATCGTCCAACGTCTACGAGAGCCAACGGATTTCTAATTCTCCGAAGACGACTAATTCGCGGAATTACGTCGCGAATCTTCCACCGCTGCGGGGACCAAAGGTGCCGACGCGATTCTTAGAATCGAGCGGCGGATGGCAGAATTCGGGGAATCGAATGGCTGACGGCAAATTCCGATTTCGATGGTGTTGTCCGCGGGGGTGAGGGAGGAAACGTTGCGTCAACGTTTCAGAGGGTGGAGCGGGGTCCGACGGGCGGGGTAGGCAAGGCGGTTGGGGGTAAGGGGACTCACACGCATAGGCCAGCGGTGTGCATGGGCGCGTGCCCGTGTGCACGCACACGAGGGGCCTAGGGGCTTGCTGGCAAGGGGAGGAGGAGGGGCTCACACGCATAGGCCAGCGGTGCGCATGGGTGTATGCTCGTGTACGTGTGCACGCACACGAGGGGCCCAGGGGCTTGTAGGCAAGAGGAAAGGGGGAGGGGGAGGGACTCACGCACATAGGCCGGCGCTGCGCATGTGTGTGTGTTCGTGTACGTGTGCACGCATACTAATCTGTCCAGAACCGGCCACTTCCTACTACTCACACACCAACGATGAGCCTCCCAACCCACGAACGAATTCGCACCAGCGTAAGGCCCGAATGGTCGGTCCCTCAACTAACTGAAAACGAAAATTTTAGAACGTCCCAGACACATGAAAATCGAACGGAAGACTGCGACACGAGACGAGACACAGCGTCGCCTACGACGAAAACTAACCGGGCTAGCTCAGTACGCGCAAGCGACTGCGGAGAGGGCGGGGTCCTTTCGAAAAAGCAAACCAGAGTAGGGACTAAATTAATAACCTATTAATTAAAAATCAAATGAGTCTAACAATTTCACAACAGCCACGGGCGGGCTTACAATCCGGTACTGGCCCGGGTGACGGAGCACGCGCTCGCGCTCGAAGGGGCAGTGCGCGCGGCGAAGCGTTCGGAAGAGAAGCTGCGGCTCGTAGACAGCCAAAAGTCCAAAAAAATTACGCGAAATTATATCTTCAACTAGAAGATTGGGCTCAATTACGGGACAAGAATATTAAATAAATTAAAGCTAATGCGAAAAGGAAGGATCGCACGCACGCAAATACCTACGCGGAACTAAATGAAATCGGGAAAGACTAACTAAATTCGCGGAGAAGATATTCGAAGGCGAACGGACGGCCAGTTTATTCAGTACGCAAGTAAAACAAATTAAGGGTTTCGGCTCATTCACGACGGCAATAATAAAAAAAGAAGAAAGGAAAACGCAAAAACAGAGGCAGCAATTCCTAAAGGGTCTGCGCAATTAATCTACGCGAGATATGCAAAGGTTTCGGACACATGAAAAATTCAATACTATAAATTCGTTCGGAAATGATTAAAATCCGACTATTTTTGATCGGATTGAAATAACTAAAATTCGACAAGCGGTTGTATCGGGAATATTCAATTTTTACGATTTATAATTGGAACTGTCAAATCGAAGGAAGGCACGGATCCATAAGAATTTCACAGCAAGTAGACCGATTATTAATTACAAAAAAATAAAAAGATCTTCGCACTGGGCCGCTTAAGGCAGCATTTCTACATCGCAAGTTCGTATTCGATTCGCGCTCGAGACAGCCCGAAAATAGTGAGATGCAAAAATGTTTCGCACTTCGCGAAAAAATAGGATTCAATCTACCAAAGAGTTCGCACTTTGCGAAAGGATTTACCAGATAAGGATTCGCACATCGTGGAAACGGAACTTTAACGTGAGGATTCGCACTTCGCGAAAACTGAATTTTACTTCAGGGTTCGCACTTCGCGAAAACGGAATTTCACGTGTCGACCGTTCAAAACGGCATTCTTGATTTCGGGTCGTCACAGCTTCCTGGTCCGACCGAAAAGAGAGACAGCAACGCAATATATTAAAACAAAAGGGCTGCTCACACGTGACGAGGACGCAATAATCGAAAAATAGCCGCTCACACGAGACTAGGTCGCAAAAGTTGGAAAATGGCCGCATAAACAAGACTAGGTCGAAAGAAACAGAATAGGCCGATCGCGCGGGATAATGGCCGACGAGAATGCGGAAGGGCCGACTGTGGAGCGCGGCCCGGCGACGGGTTACCCGGGGAAACCGCGAAATGGGATATCTAACAAAAGCCCTACTTATAACTTTACGAAATCTACTGTACGCTCAAACCTCGGTCTCGACGAGTGCGGCGATGCACCCTCGGTACTAAGGCCACCGGATGCAGTGATCCTTCCCAGGTAGCTGTGGGTGCTTGGTAAGGCAGCGATGGGTCGAAGACGAGAAAGTAGCGACGAAATTCGGATACGTCTGTACTGCTCGAAGGGTCGAAGGTCAAGGTCGGGTCCTCGCCGTGGTCCTCCGAGCAGGCAAGGCAGCTCCTCGGTGGGGGGCTCGAAGTTCTTGATGATTGACCGTCGTCGGCTGCCAAGTTGCTCCGGCCACTTGACAGCGGTCAAGCTCGGAATTTTCCTAAAGTCCGAGCGCTGTCAGCCGCGGCGTGAGTCGGCCCAGTGCGCGGGTAGAACGTAACGTCATCGGGATGCCGGCAGGTGCTGTCCAGGGTCGTGGCTTCTCGGGGACTCGGTGGCGGCGATCCTGGACTCCCTTGAGCCAAAGTTTCCCGAGGTGTAACCCGGGGGTGCCGGCATCCCTTGATGTGACGGCTCTCGGGTGAGGAGACCTAAGGGGACCCTGGAGTTACCGCGCGCTGGTCTCGGCGCAGGAGGTCGACGCAAATAGGTCCTCCCCTCGCCGCCCTTCTAGGGAGTCTCAACAGTCAAAGGTCACGGCGGAGGGGCGGAGGGAGGGGGTAGGGGGCACGGTCTCCGACAATGCGCCCTCCCACCGTCGGTGAGGGGTCGGAAATCCGGGTACGGACGCAGTGACCCAGCGTCGCCGCCATGGGTCGACCCTTGCCGTCAAGCGCGGGGCCGTGGGTGGCTCGAATCGGCTCTATTCCGCGCACCCATGGGCGGCGGCGGGGCAAGGCTCCTTTCCGACCGTCGCTCGTCCTCTTCCGGGGTCCCTCGAAGGCGCCCTTGTTCCACGATGGATGTTGCCGTCTTCATGTTCTCCGCACTCGCCTTACTGCGAGGAAGTACCCAACCGTCTAAACTATACGCAACTTATGTTATCAACAAAATTAAAGATAGCGCAACGGATATTGGGCCTTCTCGGCTCCTCGGCCTCGAGCGTCGTGCGTGCTGAAATAAGACGTGGGTGAAATAAATGCAAATAAAATATAATTCCACTGCCTTCGGAAAGGATTTAATGATTTCCAGGATTAAAGATTACCATTGGAAGCCCTGGGAGGATCGCCCGCAGAGTCACAATATATACCTTGCAATGCCTCACAATATGTACCATCGTCACAATATATACCTTATCGCCGATCGGGTTTCCGCAGGGGGTCGACACTCCTTATGGGAGAAGTGTAACGCTGAAGTTAGTTCACCTACTTCAAGCAAAGACTGCGCTAGTGTCGTGACTTTTCAGTCTAATAGAAAGAGAAGAACAGATAAAAAATTTTCTAACCAATAGCAAGAGACTCCAAGAGGCGCAGCGTAGATGCGCATAAAAATAGTCGGGACAAGTGAACCAAAGTGAACCTACCTCGATTAGTGGCAATATTTTTACAAGTTTCGATTACCTCGGGTATTAAATCGCGAACGTGAGTTTGCGAGTAAAAGTGTAAATCAAGAACAGTTTGTATTCTTACTATAATAATTGTAATAATTAAATGGATTGTCCATGAAAGCAATCATAACAAAAATTAAATTTGTATAAAATTTGTATATTTATACATTCATAATAATTAATATTTTTATCTTAATAAATATGTTACTTTTTAACTAATGTTTAATGTAATTATTTCAGTTCTGACAGTGATTTAAAATAGGCGTTGCGCCACTGACACTTTTGTTACTTCTTTTATGTTTAATATACCGTTTTCTTACATTTGTGTGTCAGTTTAAGCAACGTCTGTTTTGATCATTGCAAGTACTTTTTAAATCTCGAAAATACCCCTTCGTTTAATAAATGAATTTGAATAGCCCGCCAAATATTTTAGTTCGCGAAGAAGGTTTACTCCAACCTAAGATGGCGGTAGTGCATAAAGCATTACACCCCAATACATGGCAGTGTCGACCCCCTGCGTTTCCGCATCAAACCAAATGGTGACTGAGAGTCACCTGTCGAGTGCAAACTGCTAAAACGAGGTATTTCTCGAACAAGTACAGGAAAGAAATGAATCAACATATAAAAACAGTTCAAGCGTGCTATCAACCGTACTTTTAGATATATATTGTGACGTGGCAGGACTCTGCCGTCACAAGTCGGGGCGGAGCGGGAACGGTAAGTACCAAATGATTCGTTAATTCCTTCCAGCATCGGTTGGCGACGCTCGGTGCCTCCAAGAACAATCGGTAATCGTAAGTAGCGGTGATTTTGTTTTGTTGTATTGTAAGTAATCAGTCGGCCGGCCGACTTAACCCTTTCGCTCCGAAGCGCTTGCGTGAAAATGTGAACGCTGTGAACGGAGCGTATTACTAAGTAGTTGACACTGAAGTACGGAATACCACGAAGTAATTAGATGTCGTTTTTTGTTCTCCAAATTTTACAGTTATTTTTATTATATCCAGTAACATCATCTTNATAATTAAAATTAAGCTAACAAAATTATTTTAGAATTATAAATTCGTGTAAACCTTTTAATCACTACTATTATAAATTGCTGGTATATATCCGTCGCTGGCAATGTTCTGAAGAAAACTGAAACTGAGTATCGTTAAACCAAAACACAATATCGTCTTGTCGATAGTGTTTTATTTCATGATAGTCAATTGTTTAAAGCATGCAGCGTTGCCAGATACTCGATTAACAAAAGTATCTCATGTAAAGTATGAAATAAAAGTATATATGGTATGAAAGTATATGTACGCTCTTCGTACCCGCGCGCCCCCTTTTCCAGAGCGTATATATACGCCCGTCGGAGCGAAAGGGTTAATGCGCGCAGTCCCGTGTGGACCCTCTGTTTCCGTGCCGCGCCAAGGAGGTTTCTGGGGAAGGTGCTCCCATCTATTGGGTAATTAGCGGCTTTCGGCGGAGCGTCTACCTTTAATCGGCGCGCCGTGAAACCCTTCCCGATATCTAACATGGGCCTAGTTAATTGCCTAGCGTCCAACAGTCTCGCGGCCGCCGGAGGAATTCGGGAGGGGGTTTTCCGTAATTGGGGCGATCCTGCCGGCCCGCGGAGCTCATTGTCCTGGATGCTCCGAGTGTCGCCGGTGTGCGTACATCTTCCGTTCCCAATCAGGAATTCCGTTCACGACGGAGAAGGCGCTGCCAATTTCGCCCGCTCCTAACGAGTTGGGTGAGCAAACCCAAGCTTGGGTCACTTAGAGTTCGTTTCCGCTGCCGTAAAATTTGATTGTTGCCAAAGCCCTTCTTGACGCGTGCCCCTCCCTGCCATTTTCCGAGCTTATTGCGCGCCTCGCGACCAGCGGCTGGCGATGCGTGTTGGAAGCGTAATCGTCCGGTAATCCCGCTATCCCGTGGCGGGTAGCACTCGTGCCTTTCTTTTTGTGTGCCGTGCCTGCGATCCCGCGGCTTTAGGTAGGACTCGCCGCTCCCGGAATCGAAAATGACAGGCCAAGGACCGAGCAGAGTTCGGTAGTGTCGTGTTGTAAAGGGTTTGCGTCGTAACCCGTTCCCCTCGGGGCCACGTGGTTCCCATTTTAGGTTTTCGTGCCGACGGGATCCCGAAGTCTGTTGTCATGTGGTTCCATTATTTATTAAGTATGGCTGTATCCGCTCATGAGCGAATAAAGGGCTACCGCGCCATTTCCTGGGAAATTCACTGGTCCATTTCGCGTTTAGTCCGGATGACGAACCCCCCGCATCTACCGTGCCGCGAAGAGTCGCGACGACTTTCGCGGGGCTGAGTGGTCGATTATCGGGGCCGTTTTCAAGTCTCGCGGCGACGGTCTCGCCCCTCGCCGGATATCTGCAGGCCGCGACATGCTTCTCGCGCCTGGCGCCCTGATTAAAATAAAGCGGCCCTGCGGCCGTAGGGCGAACTCCCGTCAACCGTCATACTTTCAACATCGATCGACACATTTAGATTAGTGATTTCTGGTATCGATTCTTCCAAACCGATACCTTGCTACTTTTGATATTAGATTAGATTCTCTCCCCACTCCTCTTTTACTTTAACATATAATAATTCAATTTTCATCCCATCCCAGTTTGAACATTAACACTTTCAGCTTGGTGTACTAGTAATTCGATTCTATCTATATTATAATATTTCTATCTATATTATAATATTATAATATTTTGTAGTTTCTTTCGACACTAGTATCAACTTTCTTTTTCGATGCCAATTTTGACATTAAAACTTTCAGCTTGGTGCTGCTTGCTTACAGCAATGCGCGACCGCAGGGAGAGCCGGTCGGTGAGTCGCGTATTTCGGGGACCGTTTGGGCCGTTAGGGGCCCCCGCGATAAAATACTCGCGCCGCCTCGTGGGGGCTTCAAGGACTTCCGACCGAGAGAGGAGTAAGCGAGCGTGCGTGGGTCTCGCCATTGTAGTTTGATTTATTTTATTTTAATTAAAATTCATTTAGTTGATTGAACGAAGGGGTTTTCTTCTAGTACGTTGCTTCACTTTTTTCAGTAACTGTAGCGGCCAGAAGCCACCCCCACTCCGAGTAGCAGAGAGTTAACCGGTCGAATAAGGTAATAGAGGAAAAGACCGCATCGGGAGATGAAACCCGACTGGCGCCCTTAAAGGGATCGGGGAAGCGAGTCCGCTACGCGATCCAAGGTTTAGGAAAAGGGGGGCCAGGTTTGTCAACATACTACCGGTCCTGCGGTCCGAAGCTGCGGACGTAGAATCGTCGTCGCAAGACATCGAAGTAAAACTGTCGAAATCCCGTGGATTCATGACTTTTGATACTTTAATGGACTAATGGTGTTTTCTGTTACGCTAGCTGCAATTAAATTTTTGCTCTAAAAACACGTATTACCCACAGAACGAGTCAGTATGCTCTTGCAATCGTCCGTAAATGTATTTTCCATATTTTCCCATCTGACTCTATAATATTCAATTTGTGTAAGTATTCTAAATTCTTCGAGATAGGTTCTGAAACTATTCATTTTCGATTCTAAGTCTTTACAAAGCGTGAAACATTAAAAACTTGCACAGACGGATGTCACGTAGGTTCTAAGCCATGAAAAATACATTTTTTTGTAAAAAAGAAATTTCATGAATTTTTGGCCCTACTGCAGGGCCTCCATGTTCACATGGTAAAATTTGAAACGAATTGGTACATCCAATTTGGAGAATGCCTTCATGAACGATTTGACCTCTTACAAGGAAACATTCCTGTTCGAGCTGTGGGCGAACATGAGAGAGGAAGAACGGTGCCAGGTGTGAAGTGCGTAATAGGACTTAAACGTTTATTAACACTTATACTAGTTAACAATGCAATCGGTTTTAACAATAAATGCACAGAGCGAAGTTAATGACTGAACGAATGGTTAATGCCGGTCACGATTATCGATCTTAATTGAGCGGGCCAGTAGCGCGAGTGGACTTAGAGATTGCTCAAGAATTTGAGCGTGTAAGACCGGAGACTCGTTGTTCTCGCGGGAGATGAGTTTTATCTGACGAAACGGCAGAACGATTCGAGTTAGGAGCTTCGAGATGCTGGAATCGAGGGAGGAGATTTTTAGGAACGTCGTCGAGGATAGGTTAAGACAAAGCTCGAATGCACTTACAAACAGCCATGATTGGCTGCAGGATAGTGAGAAGGGGAAAAGTTTATGCACTTTTGAGTCGTAGGTGGGGAAAGCAAAAATGGGCTACAGGACGAGGAATTCTAGGAAAGGACCAACTCAAAGGCTACAGGACCACGGTGATAGAAAGGTACTTGACGGTACGAGTCCATGTTTTAGAATTTGAGGTTTTAAGTTATGGACCTCAAGAGCGAGACTTACGTGAAAAGGAGAAAGCGAAGAGGGTCGCGGATAATGCGAGCTATGTGAGAAGTGATAGAAGGCAGACACGGACTAGAGAGAAAAGAACACCCAGCTCGCTGGGAAAGAATACCCTGCCCCGGGGGTTCGAGGGTCTCCTCTTACCTTTAACGGACGGCCAGGCGCCAGGATGTCCGACGGGTCGTCTGGTCCGCTCGAGTATCTCTATGATTCGATACGGTATTAACAATGGATAATTAATGTTGGCGTATTGGCTTGAACATTTCCCAAGTGCCCCCCCCCCCTCTTATTGATTTTCGTACATGTTGAAGAACACATAAATCTAAGAGACACGTGTTTTTTATATCTGCAATGGTCCACATTTAAGGGGTGAAACAACCCCCAAAGTTTGGCGAAAATTCGATTTTTATAATAATTTTCGTAGAAGCAGTGGAGGGATTTCGACGAAACTCGGTATAAACGTATTCTGTATAAGAACGGTGAAAACACGTTATTGTCCAGCAATGCTACACTCCCCCAAAGAGGTGAATTACCCTTCAGGTGACATTTTTTCGTAATATCTATTAAACAAGCAATCCTACTTAAGATCCACTTACGCGATGTGATTGCTCACAAAAAAATGAAGAAATACGTGTTTTTTGCTTTTTGCCAATAAAAATTTACACACTGATTGTAAACAATGAATGTAGGTGGTATACAGGTATATTCCGCCTAGCTTTATTGGGTTATGTCGTGACCAATTAATTGTACATAAATCTTGTGAACATGCAAATTCCTCAAAATGTCGTTGGTTTTCAAAACATGCAATAATTTATAAATAAATTTAAAAAAAAAGTTTAAGATACTAAAATAGTTTCGCAGCAGATCCGATGACGCAGTTATCACCCGTTTCCAACTAGTAATACAATCTCCTTGGTAAAACGGTAAAATTGGATTTATACTGTTCTTACGAAAATAGAGTTAGCGATATTCGATAACTTAGGTACGAGAATAGTACATTCAATCAAATCAAATTTGGAATCGTCTACGCTGACGGGCATTCTTATAAAATCTGTACTCGAATCGATCCTCATCGATTCCGATCGATTCGAGTACAGACTCGAAACTGATCCTAATCAGTTCTGGTCAGGACTTCTTCCTTGTGAAATTATTTTATGGATGTACTACGATTTATTTGTGCATAATGATTATAAATCCTGTAAACGTGATCACCCTTTTGTTAGCTACATTTCAAACGATATATTTAATGGAAACTGAAATCAATAGACAAGAAAGACTATTAAAAGAATCTATTCAAAAGATTCTTATGGACGGTATATTCCAATTTAATTCGTTCGAGATTACTGAAGATTCAACATTGGATTTTCAAGAACCTTTCAAAGCAGGGGAGGTGGAGATGAAGAAGAGTGCAGTGACGAATCAGTGCCACAATCGTCTTCATCGATTTGTCAAGATACAGCGGTTAATTTCGGCTATAATAAGAAAGCAGTAGAATTCTGGAGAAGTGGAAAAACTAGCAATCTCAAATTTTCCACCGTCCAGCAATGATTTAGAAAACTTTCTAATGCTCGTGAATTAAGAAGGTGGGCTACCCAAGTGGATGATGGAGGATGTCGAAAAGAAAAATGAATGTATGTCTACATTTACGCTGAACAAATTACGAAATGCTATTGACGCTAGTTTTATAGTTCACGACGCAGATATACAAAAATGGGCTCTAGAAGCATGGAGAGAACAGACAAACAACGACATCAGTTTTAAAGCGTCTTCAAAATGGTTATATAATTTTATAAAAGCTCATCGTATTATGTCACGGAAAGTAACAAAATTCATTTCAAGGAAGACAATAGAAGATGGCGACAATTTACAAAAAGTAACTAGTGGATTTATAAACACTGTTAGACTACTGATAGTGCAGTACGGGACCGAACATGTGTATAATTCCGATCAAAGTGGATTTCAGCTAGAAATTCATTCGGGACGGATATTATCATATGAAGGAAAAAAAAAAGAAAGTTGAATGTGTTGCCTAATCGATTTCGTTGACAACACATAGCTACACAATTCAACCAACAATTTCTTGTGATGGTTGCTATCACCTTTTTTGATAGTGTTGAAAGAAGTAAGTGGCCAATTCGGACTGATAGTGGACAGAATATTGTTTCGTCCACAAAACGTTTTTCTTTTGGCTTCGAAGTCTGGCAAGCAGACTTCAGGTAAAGATGCTTTAAATTAATTCTTATAATTTATTAACTTGTTGTTACGTGGCGGCCGAGTGGCTAGCGAGGCCCGGGGAATTTTGCAGATTCCACCGAGCGGTATACTGTTTGTAGAGGTATTAACTCGTACGCACGCGTAACCAATTTATTATTTGAGAGAAATGGAGAGGATAACCTGAGCGGCTAGGTCAACCTCTTTGGTGGGATTGATAGGTTTTTTGGTCCTCAAAGGGTGTTGGAAAGTTGCAATGAGGACACAGGAGGATTTTAAGGTTTCGTGAAAACCAAGTCGTTGTGTTGTATTGAATGAGACAGTTCTATTTATGATATAAGGGGTACAATGTCCATGGGGGTAAGGTGTACAGATATGTGCTGCGCTAAGCAGATCGTCGCGAGTCAAGACAAGGACGTCGTAGGTCGCGCGCTAGCGCCTCGCGGAAGTGTAATCGAGATACGTCCGCGTATCAATTGGGGAATGCTGACGCGGGATTCTTTGCTTGCAAGGTGCGCTTTGCCTTACTCAGCAAGGGCGGCTAATGAGTTGCGATTCGTGCTTGAAGAGTTAGAATTTGATAGTTGTTACCGGAAGGTAGATACCGAATTCTATTGCGGGTTAGTAATTTGGAATAGGGTTCGAAATGGAGTGATAAAAGAGTAAAAGAGTGGAAGAGTGGAACTCTTCGAAGAGGACCTGTACCTTGGCTTCGCAAAGGCCTTTACTTCCGGTAACGTCTCTCCTATGTCCTGCCGGTTTCGATGAACTGCACGTGAACGCCTTCAAACCGGGGCGTGCCCTAGGGTTGGAGCTTCCTAAGATTCTCCCGCTGGTCCGGAATTCGCAGCGCCGTCGTTCTTCTTACTGTTGGCTCGTGGATGTCGGAGTACCGAAACGCACAACTGTTACTACGGTAGGGTCAGCTCTTCAGAGAGCTCCAGCCTCGCTCCTGAGCCTACTCTGTACGCTGTATTAAACTCTTCTATACTACTGACGGCTGCTTTTCGGTACCGCTTTTATACGAGAGCTTATCCTTGAGATTCCCGTGAGGACAGGGTCCGGTTTCTTTGCTCTGGATTTTGTTGTTAGAAGTTTGATCGGAAGTGCTGAGGTAGTCACTATATTGACGGAAGAGTAGGTCCGTGTTTTGGTCCAGAGTGCAGTTCGATGCGGAGTGCGTGCGAATAAGCCAAAACATTCCTCGATGATTGTCCCACTCGTTATTTTTTCGGTTTAATCGGACGATACTGTCGTTGCTTTGGATTCGATATTTATCTTCCGGTATACTCAATAGAATGCGCGCCTCTCTATTTTGAGGAAAATCGGGTAGCCTCGTAACATTGTATACTAATAATAACTAATGCGATTAAAAAAATTATAGAGCATTTTAAAACGTGGTTGAAGGATGTCCTCTACCCTAACATTGGTCAGCAAAGCGTTCTTCTGCTAGACTCCTTGAGCGGACACTGCAGTAATGCAATTCAAGAAATGAAACCTGCCGATCAAAATATTGTGGCAATGGCAATACCAAAGGGTCGGCTGGTCGAATCCAACATGTATGGTTTTCGAGTTTGGAAAAATTTGGTGAGGCGTTTTTTTGATATTGTCCTTTTACATAATTATGACGTTAACCTTCATTTACGGAATAATATCATAAAATTGCAATAACTCGTGCATAATCAGTTGTCATCTCCTAGATACAAAAGCCTCTTACAATATGCATGGTATAAAAATGGGTATATCGATGAAAGATTAGAAAACTTCCCGAACCGGGTTGACTTTGCCTTTGAAAGCTGTTCAATTATGAAACGTGATGTTTGTAGTGTAGCAGCAATGATACAGTGTTCTTGGTGCAAAAAAGGATTTTGTATAAAGTACTTTTTCCACGAATGCCACTACTGTAATAAATATGATCAGTAATATTAAATAAACTCGTACGTTACAGAAAAATGTAAACAATATTCTATTATACGATAACTTCCTGTTGATTGATTTCAGAATTAATAGCTATACGTACACTCTTCTTGAATGTACTATTCTCGTACCTAAGGAATCGAATATCGCTAACTCTATTTTCGTAAAAATAGTAAAAATCAAATTTTACCGTTTCACCAAGGAGATTGTATTACTAGTGTAACGGGTCAAGCGGCTAACATGAGCCACTGTACGTTAGGACCATTATTTCGGTATACGTAGGACATGCGCAATTAGTATGGCGTAAGTGTAGGGAGGCCTCGGGAAAGGGAAGCGCGGCTCGCGAGCGCGGAGCATCGCGAGAGAAGTCACTAAGTCTGGGATATCGATCGCATACCGATCAACGACTTTTCTCTCTTGGTTCGGGACTCCGAGATCGTGCGCATCGAGGACTTATAAGTCCTTAAATTGTGGGAGTAAATTGGATACACGCGATCGCGTCGAAACAGATTTTGGGTTGAAGAATTCGGAGTACTTGAGAATTACCTCGTTAAGAAGCTGTTCGTTCCTCGGTGACCGAGCATTGCCGCTCTCGATCCGAGCCGGACAGTGCTCTGACAAGAAGTCGCTCTTTAGAGTTTCGTCCCAAATTCGATGACCGAGCATTGCCGCTCACGAGTCGATTACGGAGGAGACTCTCAATAAGAGTGAATGCGCTTGATTTGTTCATTTTCAGGTCCGTGTTCCAGTGGGTCTGGCATAGCGACCACACCCATATCCTATTTTCTCAAATCCCTGTCTATTACAGTCCTACACTTTTATCCTCAAAATCACACGTTGCGATTGATAGCAGAAGTCCTAATCCTCAAAGCCTTAACCCAGCCAATATCCGCGGCTGGATAACATAATTTAAGTGATACTAAAACCCGGAGGAAGTAGCTCCGGACGAAACATAGATCCGTGGTCGACTTTAGTCCGCGAAACCAATTTTGAGTGCATTCTTTCAATTAGGGCTGATCAGCCACCCAAATTAGGTGTTAGTTTCTCATGCGCGTTATTAATTAACAACATCGCCTTCCAATCCCACCAACGGTTAGATTTTAATTCAAACTCGTCGATAAGAACTCGACACGTTGGGAAGGGGTACGCGGAGGACGCGTAGACTGTTGTTAATTCCGATTTGAATTCTACCCCAAACCACCGATCCACATAACCTTTACATCCCATGTTTTCATATTCCATGTGGATTCTATGATGAACGAATAGAACGCACCGATAATGGAATAAGTCGTTCTCACTGAGGATCATTTCCTTTTCTATCCTTTCCTTCTCGTATTTCAACGCGTGAGTCAGGGAAAACCCCTTAATCCAATTAGGACTGCATCGATTTTAAATTAAAGGTGCCGAAAATCCGAGCATTTTCCCGGAAACTTAAATCGCCAAATTTCACTTAGACGGGACGGCGCCGGAGCGCTTATCCTTAGAAAAACTCGCTCGAACCGGTTCTCGCGGACAGGCCTTCCGAAATCCACAATATTGACGCGCTCAGCTGATCGTTCGTAAACGCTCTCTTCGCTCTCTCGCCAGTCTCTTTCTATTTCATATATTAGAATTTTTAATTAATTTCGGTCTCAGGAGTCGTGAGGCTCGAACCCTTGACGGATGCAGTTTCTTGGTGCATAGGCACTGACAAAACTGCATACCATTACACTAGTTGGAAGCGGGTGATGACTGCGTCATCGGATCTGTTGCGAAACTATTTTAGTCTCAAACTTTTTTGTTAATTTATTTATAAATAATTGCATGTTACGGAAAACCAACGACATATTGAGGAATTAGCACGATCATAAGATTTATGTACAATTAATTGGTCACGATATAACCCAATAAAGCTAGTCGGAATATACCCGTATACCACTTATATTCATTGTTTGCAACCGATGTGTAAATTTTTATTGGCAAAAAACAAAAAAACATGTATTTCCTTCATTTTTTGTGAGCAATCACATCGCGTAAGTGGAACTCAAGTAGGAGTGCTTGTTTAATAGATATTACAAAAAAATGTCGCCTAAAGGGTAGTTCACCTCTTTGAGGGAGTGTAGCATTGTTGGACAATATTTTATTTTCACCGTCCTTATACAGAATACGTTTATACCGAGTTTCGTCGAAATCCCTCCACTGCTTCTACGAAAATTATTATAAAAATCGAATTTTCGCCAAACTTTGGGGGTTGTTTCACCCCTTAAATGTGGACCATTGCAGATATAAAAAAACACGTGTCTCTTAGATTTGTGTTCTTCAACATGTACGAAAATCAATAAGAGGGGGGGGGGACACTTGGGAATGTTTCCTTGTTAGATATATATAGGCTGACTCTTTCATATCACCTTAAAAGGTTAAACCTCGGTAACGTGTACCCGTGATGTTATCAAGCTAACCATGCGTGCATCTTTTCCCTCCCTTTAAGGTTATGTTTTTATTGCTCCGAATGTTGAAGGAAATTATATCTATGCACATACGTGACGTGGTATAGACGCTTCTATGCTAAAACGATAGGAATACGAGGTCTCGGAGTGAAAATTAATTGACCTGGAAATCACAGATGGCGCAGAGGATCCCTCTGCAGTCAATTAGGGCCCCAGAAAGCATGAATCCAGAGGATTCCTGGAGTTTTACTTTGATTTCTTTATAATTATTGTACGAAAACGACAGTTATAGTATGCCATTTAGTACAATACCCAATATAATTTGACAGCTGTCAATATAAAAACGAACGTCGGCAACGTAGGTATTTAGAAAAATCAACTTTATCGACGTCGATCAAGTTCCTCGATGTGCTTCACTTCACCTTAACCATCATAATTCCTATTTTATTAAATGTTGCATTATATCAAAATGATTATGTTGTGTAGCTCTTCACTCGTTTCTCTCTATTTTTTCTACCAAACATAAGTATGTGTCTCGCTTTTAAATACTTTCCCGACTACAGTTATACTTGCGATTTCCCGTTTCAAGAACTTTAAGTCGAATTAGTGCCTCGTGTAGCTTAAAGTTCGATATGGCCTTCGGCACGCTTTAATTACGATATCGTCTCGCGAGCATACTAGATGGATTCCCTTTCGCGTATTTAATATTTTTAAGTTCCTTTTGCGTTCCACGTAGAACAAGTTCGGTTCACGTATGTTTTAGAGTAAATCTCTCGGTTAGATAATCCCTTGCCAGGATTATATTTTATTGTTCCAGCCATCAGCCGAAGAGTTTTCCTCAATTACGTTCCTACGGAAAATCCGCTTGAAGTCTCGCGCCTTGAATTTGTTCTGTCTCTCGCGCGGGCTATCTCCTTTAACACGTTCCGTGTCGCGTAGGGCGTATACGCCCCACGGTCCATTTACGACAGCGTACTCGTCATTTGTTTCGGCACGAAACGTGTTAAGTTTCCTAGTATTCAAATTTAAAGTTCTCGCTACGTCGTATTTAGCGAAAGTTCGTCGCGCGTCCCGCGACAGTCCCTTCGACTGAGAAGGAGAGTCTTTGGAGCATTATGTGTCCCAAACGCGCCTTTTCGTTACCCCGTGTTAATCAATCGCATATATCACGCGAATTAACCCTTGCACTATAATTGTTTTTCTAGTTTGTTCACACCAGAGGTGACCTCATGGTGCAAAGGATTAAATATTAATTTCCTTACGGCAAACTTTGGTTGCTACTTTCTCGTGCGCTCTCGACGACGCGACTATTTTAAGGTTCTTTTATTTTAGTTGGCAAGCGTCCCTTATTCCTTTTAATCTTTACTTTTAAAACCACCGTCCCTTGCGATATTGTCTTTTGGATGATTATTTAAATCCTTATCGGAACGTCGGCGTCGCGCGTTCCCTGTCCGAATTTATGTCGGGTATCAGCCATTTGGCTCGTTGTAAAATTCTTTTGGGTTCGACTCATTCCTCGGATGAATAAATCGCCACTTTTGTTAACCCTTTAATTTCAGTTAGGTTATATTTCAATAATCGAGGCAAACCTTTCCCCTCATTCATAGGAAAAGTTTTTCCTTCCGAAACACATTAAAATTGTCGGGTTAAACGCCCTTACCCCGCCCTTCTCCGCGGTTACCACGGTGGTAAATATCTTAGCTAGCTGGCCCTTCGTCCAGGCCCACAGAGCCCTCTCGGAGTTTCGGTCATTTTCGGAAGTCTTCTTCGAGGAGGATAGTTGGGGAAGCCTGGGATAACCCTTCGCCCTCGCCTTCTAGGACTGCTCTCGTGGGGAGAGTCGAAGACTTTAGAGAAGGGAGGTTGAAGGGACTTTCAAATTTGGCGTCTTGGGACACCTGGCGCCCAACCGGTCTTCAGCCAGAGTGCTCAATGGTGGGTTCGAGCCAGGGCGGAGATAGGGTTTAGGGACCCCTGGAAGACCAAAGGGTCGAATCTCTCAGCCCGGGGCACTTTTTGTGTATCATGGTATCCGACGGACTGGATATACGTCACAACACATATATTGTAACTTCTGATATACCGAAACGTTCGGTATGAAAACATTCAATATACTGTTACGTCTGCGGAATCTCATGTATCTTCGGGAGAACTCGGAAAAGCGACTTCCTGTCTATCCGCGCATCAGCAGATTCGGGTTTCTGTCGCTTCGACTACACTTGATGAAAAAATATTCTCCCTCACTACGATTATTCTGGAACATAGCAAAAGCGAGACCTCCGGGACTACGGAATTCTAAGAGACATTGCGACTTCCATTTTTGACTTGAAAGAGAACAGACCTTCCCGTTCATTCCCTGACTCGGCGACCGTCACGAACCCTCGAATATCTCGACTGTTAGTTGCGAACGTAGCAATACGTATTTTAGAGATTTTGTCCCGTTTAGGTTAATTTTCAGAATATATTACATACAAATTTGACTTTTATTTTTATGGGTTTCATTTTTGTTGTTCTAGGGGGCATGACTCTAAAAAAGATGAAAGGTACAATAATTTATCAGTAAATAAAATACATGGTTAATAAAGATGAAATCCAAAACAAAGTGTTTTAAGTCGATAAAAAGTACAGCGATGCCCCCTAAACCATTCAATTTCGGTCTCACAATTCGATTTGCAAATTTATGCCAACCAATTAGATATCAGTGTTATAAATCTGGTCAGTATCGTGGTTTCTTAACGTAGTACGGCATCAGAGGAGTCAATCGTTCTTGAAAGTTTTCGCCGAACTAGGTGTACCGAATCGTTTCAACCTTTACGACGTGAATATGGAGACTACGTGGAAGAAGGTCCTGACACCCTCGAAATTTCATTTTTTATAACAAAATTTGAAAACATCTATTGGGTTGTTCGGAAAGTAATTTCGTTGTTTCCCAACAGAGGACATAATTTTTTTTTTTCATGGCCAACTTCACACTTAAGCCGCATAATCATTATGTTTTGACAACTGATCTAGCAACGCTTGCTTGTGAAAAAGTTTGATTGATTCTACGCAGTAGTTTTTGGTTGGTACCCTTTCAAATATGGAAAGTGAAAAGCGGCATTTTCGGCATATTTTACTTTTTTACTATGGAAAAGGTAAAAATGCTGTTCAAACAAGAAAAACATCATCCGATGTGTATGGTGAAGATGTATTGACAGAACGCCAGTGTCAAAACTGGTTTGCAAAATTTCAATCCGGCAATTTTGATATTGAAGATGCACCACGTTCTGAAAGGCCACTTAAAGCTGATGAAAACACGATAAAGGCATTAATTGATTGAGATTATAGTTAATCGATGAGATTATATTTATCGAATTCGACCGTTCATGATCATTTGAAACGCCTAGGTTTAATCTCAAAGTTCGACATATGGATTCCTCATATTCTTACGGAAAGAAATTTGTGTCATCGCATTGACGTCTGTGATTTGTTTCTCAAACGTCAAGAAAATGATCCATTTTTGAAGCGCATCATCACTGGGGACGAGAAAGAGGTTGTTTACAACAATGTTACCTGCAAGAGATCATGAAGTAAAAAAGATGAAACGGCTCAAAGAACTTCGAAACCCGAAATTCATCAAAAAAAGGTGATGGTATCGGTTTGGTGGGATTTCATAGAAATCGTTTTTTTTTAGAATCTACCAAACAACACAACGATCAATTCTGAAGTGTACTGTCACCAGCTGGACAAATTGAATGATTCGCTTAAACAGAAGAGACCAGCATTGATCAATAGAAAAGGTGTAGTGTTTCACCAAGATAATGCGAGACCTCATACAAGTTTCTTAACTCGCCAAAAGCTTCTACAGCTTGGATGGGATATACTGCCACACCCACCATATTCTCCTGGCACCTTCTAATTATTACTTGTTCCGGTTTCTACAACATTTTTTAGACGGTAAAACCTTTACATCAAATGAGGAGGTCAAGAATCACCTGGATCAGTTTTTGACAGCAAAAACCAAACATTTTATGAGCGTGGAATCATGCTACTGCCAGAAAGATGGCAAAAGGTATTGGACCAGAATGGACTATATATAATTCAATAAAATATTGATTCGCTAAAAAAAAATCGTCTTTCATTTTCATAAAAAATAAAAAAAAACGAAATTACTTTCCGAACAACCCAATATAAACAAATATTTTCAAAATTTTAATTTTATGGATGTTAGGACCTTCCTTATTGCCTCCATATTCATCTTGTAAAGTTTTAAACGATTCGATACACCTAGTTCGGTGAAAAGTCTCATGAACGACATCTCTTTGATGCCACATTGATAACATCTTAATAAATACAACGATTGTGCAGACGTAGGTCTGTAGTGGACATTTAACCCTTTGAACTCGAGAGGTGCCTCTCAGGATCGCTGGCAAGTGGAATGGCAAAGTCCTCCAGTGCAAAGGGTTAATATCCTATGGTCTACAAAACCGTAAAATCACCATAGTTGATACGTGTCTATAACTCGTGTCCAACTGGGACTCGTTGCCAGTCCAATTTTACATGTTCTTCAACGAACATATTTACCAAAATTATCTACACTTTTGTGGCTTCAACATAAATGTTCGTTCTATGTTTTAAATCACGGTTTACAAATGTTGCGCATTTGTGGTTATAGCATAAAGAAAATAAATACCCCACTCTTGTATATCAAATTGTTTTGATGTGAATGTATAAAAATAAAAAAAATAGATTTTTCAAAAAATGCTTTTCTCTATACAGAAGAAATCATTTAATGGCACAAACATATATGATACAATTTAAAAAAAAATGGAGATGACCTTATTGTCGATCTTCTTTATACTACGATCTTCTTCATGTTTACGAAATACGCCTTTAGAAATCTAATTTGCAGCTTAGACTACTTTATATAAAATATCATATATAAAGTTAAAAGCTGCAGAGATGTTATTAGTGCAAAATCTTAGGCGCCTCATCCAGTACAAGTATACATATATAGGGAGCTGTTCATAAATTATGTAAGGATTTGAAGGAGTCCAAAAGTTTTGAAATGTTAAAAACTCGCTGTATTAATTATACTCAAATATGTAAAGGATGTTAACTTCTACACGCGAATATTATTGTCTAAAAAATATATACAGAGTGCCCCCGAATTCGTAACAATCCCTGAAATCGGTGCGCATTGGCGATGTTTAAAGTCGAAAGATCTTTTACCATTTATTCCAAAAGTGATTATTTATCGAGTTATTGATTGTTAAAGGTGAGCATTTCCAAACGCAAGACTGAAATCCGATAGTGTCGGTGTGCGACGGTGGCGTCTCGGAGTTCCCGCGCCTCTGAAGCTTTATCTTATTTAATTAAATCTTTTTATTTTCGATTGATAATTACCTTAAATAAAAATAATAGTAATTGTTATATAAAATAGTAAAATACGAAAAATTAAAAAATGGTATGTAACTTCTAGTTACAGTATTTGTTAAGGAAATAAAGTAAGCACCAAAAGCACATAGAATTCAATCAGTTAAATGAATTAATAGATTGAAGGTGATATAAAAGATGCGGAGACATTTAATCGATGTCCATAAAATAAAATTAATTCATCCTTTCCGGCGGGTTTTATTGTTATTCATTTGGTCATTGAGGATATTTGAGCGGGGTAACATAAGCTAGCGTGCCACGTTACTGACATTTATATTTATATTGACGTTGTTACATACTATATTGAGTATTATACGAAATGAAGTACTATATATGTAATTTTAGTAGAATATTTATAAGGATATCAAACTGAAACTCAAGAAATCCCTTGGACCCATGACTTTTGATTCTCAAATCGACCAATGATACCATCTGCCACATTTAGCGGCAACTAAATTTTTGCTCTAAAGGCACTTTCAGAGCACGTATTGTTCACAGGATATCCGAAAATTTCACTACACACATTTATAAAACATTTCTCGGCGCTTTTTACGCAAATCTGTAACGTTCTAAACTGTTACGCTTAGGACACGAAGGTATTCGTTTATAATTATAAGCTCCCAAAAGGTGTAAAATGTAAAAATAGGAATCCTTGATTCAAATCTGAGGTAATAATATTTTTTAAATGAAATTTCATGAACATGATTGAGTTTGATGTACTTTCATTAATTACTTTATTTCTTTAATAAATACTGTTACTAGATAAATGGAATTTTTAATT
The DNA here is from genome assembly GCF_000612105.2 of Orussus abietinus. Classification (NCBI taxonomy): domain Eukaryota; kingdom Metazoa; phylum Arthropoda; class Insecta; order Hymenoptera; family Orussidae; genus Orussus; species Orussus abietinus. The sequence goes on along the minus strand of NW_019394536.1, from coordinate 60,965 downwards.
GTTGGTATTTTACTATTTAAGTTACAATTAGTATTATTTAAGTGGATTATCAATTAAAAACAATAAAATTACAAATAATTAAGATGAACAATTAAATTAAATAAGAATCAGGAACTGCGCGGTGCGGGAGCCCCGGGCCAATCGTCATGCACCGACACTTGAATCGTGCGTCTTTAAATGATCAACTTTAACGAGTAATAACTAGGTAAATAATTACTTTAGGAAAAAATAGTAAAGGAAATTCGGCTTCGAACATCGCCAACTGCCTCCAGTATCAGGGATTACTACGAGTTGTTAGACACCCTGTATTTCAAAGCATGAAAGTAAAGTGGCTTTTTGAGATTCCTATTGTTGGGGGTCGATTCTGTAACTCGAGTCTAGTGAAAATACTAAAAGAGAGCACCTCCCGGGATCCTGCAACTCACTGCGATGGAAATGTAAGATATGTAAGGATGCTAAACAAGAAATTTCGTGTCAAATGGCGAAGTATGAGAGAAATACAAACACTAGAGACAGAGACGGATAGGAAGAGAGGGAGTTGGGGTGAGAGGGGGAGAGATGTTGAGAGGGAGGGAGGGAAAGACAGGAAAAGAGAAAGAGGGAGGGAGAGAGAATTCCTTTAAGGTTAACAGGGTCCACATAATGGTATTAATAATAGCAAAGATCACGCGTCGGGATGTTTCTTATCCGTTTGTTATTCCAGAAAATCAATTCCGCAATAGTAATGTTGATAGTAACGATAATTATTAACATTTAAACTTGTATAGTATACCACTGTGTTAAGGTGTTACGAAAGCGGCAGGAGGAGGAAATAAATATATATTGTTAACATATATATTGTTGCCTGACTCATATGTAATTACAAAAAACAATTAATTTATCGAGAAGAATAATTGATGTAGTTGATTTAAACGAATGATTTGATTCGAGGGGCTTTTCACTCGAAAATTAGTGAATACGATTTTATTTAGAGCCGATTGCCTTTGATTTCATATAATAAACAACAATGCTATTCGATATCAAGTGACGTTCGGCTTTAAAATTGTGACAGTGTTTCGGTGATTTCCAAGGATTTCCAGAAATCACTATTTCTGCTTTCGATTTCCAGCTGATTTCCACATGATTTCGAGCGTTAAGGGGATGTGAAAGTGGTACCCAAAAGCTCAATCGTTCATGAAACTTTACTCCGAACTGGGTGTATTGAATCGTTTTGAACTTTACAACGTGAATATGGATAGCTTGAGGTAGGTCCTGGAACTCGCGAAATTTCGTTTTTCATACAAAATTTTGGACACATCCATAAACAAATTTTTAATGAATTACAAGTTTATGGGTGTCAGGACCTTCTTTATAATTTCCATATTCACATTGTCAAGTTTGAAACGAATCGGTACATTCAATTCGGAGAAAAGTTTCATATACGAGACCTCTTCTCGTCACTTTCACATCACCTTAATTCACTGAAGCATTTGAAATTTTAGCACGTGATTGTAAAAGCCTTAAGGCAAAAATAATGTTCATGAAGTTTTATTTTTCCCGAAAAAATTTTATTTATCCTAACTAGAACTAAGGCTACATATTTTTTCATATTTTATGCGTTTTGGGAAGTTAGAATCGAAAACAAAGGCCTTTGCGTTCTAGGCATTGCAAGTTAGAACACTATCGTAAATGAACATTACAAATTCGCGTAAAAGGCGCACAGAGAAGTTTTACAAATGTATGTAGTGAAATTCTCGGATATCCCGTAACGAACATGTGCTGTGTAAGTGGCCTTACAGCAAAGATGTAGTTGCCGTTAAACGTTACAGAGGGCGCCATTGTTCGATTAGAGTATTAAAAATCATGAATACAGGGGATTTTTTATTTTTACTTCAATCTCGTTGTAATTATTCTACTGAAGTGACATATGGAATGTTTCATTTCGTATAATTGTTATTATAGTGTGTAACAGGCGTCAACATAAATATAAGTGTCGGTACCATGGCGAGCCAGTTTTTGTTACCATTCGAATACCCAAAATAGCATTACCATTAAGAAAAGTAGAGATGAATTTTATTTTAACATCAATGAAATTTCTCGGTGCCTTTCATATCACCTTAACAGGAATACTGTTTGGCGCTCAGTCGCATTCATTTTTATCTTACTATTATGTCGCGAACGGAATTCGTAACTTTTTGCAATTCATAATTTGTGGCATGAGGTGAAAATTCATACCGTTTTCAAGCATGGTATCCAATCACATGTATGCTCATGCTTTAAACATATCCCCTATATTTTTTATCTAGGGCTTTCATAATTTTACTCCGAGGATACAGAATTTGATGCTTAAAAAAACTCACGTGAGATGAAGTGCGATAAGTGAGCACTCTCGTCAAAGATACAATATCGACCCTCTCTACTTCAGCATTACTATTTATTATTTTTTACACTTAATGTCACTAAAATATTTCAACGTTGTAGATTGCCCTAAGCAAACATGATGTGAATGCAATTAACTCCCGATTATCCGAACAAAGAGTGCTAATAAAAGAAAAACATAATATCATATTAAGCAAAATGTGTATTACTGATTACTTTTTATCAATTGGTCGTTTTAGTGACATATAGCCCGATTGGGATGTTTACATTTTATAGTTTACAGAGCCACCGTATAGTGAATGCCAATCATGCATGTAATCAATTTTTTTTATTATGTAGAAACATTTGCAAGAAATCGTATCTGGTGAGAATGTGTACACCGACGAAATGGTCATAAATTGTTATAAATCAAATAGTACGGCGACTAGCAATTTTCTGTGTCAAAGTGAAACATGATCATGTCACTTGACACTTTCCGTCCGATTAAATATATCCGTTTACATTGACCCGTGAAACCCAAACGGTTAAATAACACAAAACTAACACTTATCTTTATACATGTTAGTCTACATCATCCAACTTAAAACCACAACCGAATTTGTGGATCAAATACGTGTACGATGCGTACAAATACATAAGAATTTCTGTTTACATGTCCGGATGATCAATTATCAGGGAAATAATACAATAACCGGCCAATCGATGCTTTAGTGTGTAATAATTACATGACAAACATCTTTAGTAGTGCAGAAGGGAAGATTATCTGCACATTTTCTTTCAGTATCAAGGTGATGTGAAAGGCTTTGAACAGACTGTAATGTGGCTCCAAAAACGGGTGACACGTGTATCCACGAATTTGACAGATATGATGTGCACCATAACTGCTCTCGAAATTAAAATGTTGTCACCACTGAATGCAGCAGATGTCGCTGCACTAGATTAATGTATTAAAGTACCATAGTATATACAGTAGGTAACCAAATTATTAGTTTAATTCCGAGTCGAAATATATAAGTACGCAGCATGCCGTCACACATCCGGAGTAGGTCTATAAATTCGCAGCGAGTCTATTGTACATCCGGATCGTCGTATCAATCTATCGACGGTCCGCGATGAGATCGAAGCACGCCCGAATCGATACCACAATTCATCGGAGGTCCACAGCAGGCCTTTAGTAGGTTCGGAAATCGGGGTTTGAATGTCCGCGTCTTAGGCCCCACAATTCGAAATAATCGGTATTTAACTGGTTTACAGCAAGTTTAAATCGGGTGTAATCCAGTTAACGTGTTAAACTTCGGTTAACTCGAGTTGTAGACCCGGGATTAATCTCAAATCTTAATCTTCACCGCGCTAGCCGAGTGGCAGGCCGGGAATGTGTTCGTAGCGAATCTGGATGTTGGGGTTTTGGTTCCATAGGGCGGCAGCGGAACGTCCGCAGAACGATTGCGAACCATTCTTATTTCAAACTTAGAAAATTGTACACCAGCAATCAGCCAGTAAATACGAAAATAACTTCACCTGAGTTCAACTTCATCTCAAGGATTCCTGTATCAATATTTTCTTTATCTACGTTACTTTACAATACCAACCGGACAACATTCCCACAAAGACTGAGGAATCCGTAAATATTTCCGTATATATTCTTACACGTTCTGAACGAACAAGAACTAACACCCAGTATGTATTGCATGTAATTCCTAGCAAAAAGTGAAGTACTAACAGTATGAATGAAATTTATCAAAAATACAGCATCCGTATAAAGTTTTTTAACCTGAAAATCTCGGAACACGTGTTAAGGTGAAGTGAAACGCCCTTTAAACCAGTCGATTCAAGTACAATACTTTTTTTAAGGGTATTTGACCAAACTGTCCGAAACTTTGACACATGATTCGTGGTCATCTCAGAATTGTCCTGACACATTCAAAATTTGGATTTTTGGAAAAAACTTTTTAACTTAGCCCAAACCAGAACCAAAATGGCGTCAGCTCTCATATTTCGATCAATATACAATTATCGAGGGCTCTGATATGAGAATCGAAAGGGTCAGGACAATTTTACGACAATTTAGAACACTCTGGTAATCGATAAACTCGCAATTGAACGGGATAACGACAAAAAAAAGTGTCTTATGTGCTTCTATGCTAAAACGATGGTAATACGAGGTCTGGGAGTGGAAATTTAGTTGACGTGGAAATCAAAGATGGCGCAGGGGGTCCCTCTGAAGTCAATTAGGGCCTCAGAGAGCATGAATCCAGAGGATTTCTGGAGTTTAACTTCGATTTCTTGATAATTATTGAACGAAAACGACAGGTGGAGTATGCCATTTAGAACAAAACCCAATATAATTAGACACAACTGTCAACATAAAAACGAACGTCGGCAACGTAGGTATTTAGAAAAATCTTCTTTATCGATGTCGATCAAGTTCCTTGACGTGTTTCACTTCACCTTAAGTCAATCACGTACATACAACACGTACATTATTTCAAACGAGCGGTCGAACTTTGGTTATCCACGCATAATATGTACGCGTGCCTCACGGATGTTCGACCGTAAAAATGCTTTGTCTGTTTTGCACCATTTAAAAAGCATGTATAATACAAGTTATGAACTTTTCAAAAATTAAGGATACACTTTTATTATATCACTTTTAGTAGAAATCACGTCCGCTCCTTGTCTATCAGTTGGCTATTCCGTAGCATCTTGAATACATACACATGTATGTATAAGTAATATATTTATATTACTTGTATGCACCTATTTTTTTTGGCCATTGGAAATTTGAATTGATTTGGTTAGCAATAAAAATGATATTAATGAAACTAAATTTCAGTTATAAATTTAATATAATATACGTACAATAATAAAAAACCGACGTCAAAAATAAACACTAAAAAGTAAAAAATAATTGTATTAAAAGCCAATACGAATTCTTTATTATGTACAAAATATTTATCTACTAACTACTATAGATTTTGTAAGCATTTATTAGTTTTTTATTTATTTACAGTTGGCACAACAAACAAGAACCGAAGTGTAACACTGTCTTCAATGTTAGATTCCGTTACCTTTCGTTTTTTTTTCGTCCACCTCAGTAAGTATTTAGAAATCTATAGTAATTACAATATAAGTAATTCGTACATAATAAAGATTTCGTATTGGCTTTCAATATAATTATTTTGTATATTAGTGTTCGTTCTTTAAATCGTTTTTCCATTCAAAAGCTTTTATTTTTCAATTTTCTGTTTTTACTCCTTTCATTCAGGTGAAATAAACTACCCTTCAAACCAATCAATTTGGATAAGACACTTTTTTTTAAGGGTACTGGACCGAGCTGTCTAAAACTTCAGCACATGAATCGTGAGCACCTAAGACTTGTTCTAATACTTTCAAATTAGAATTTTCGAAAATAACTTTTTTGACTTAGTTTAAACCAGAACCAAGATGCCGTCAAGTTCTCATATTTCGATTGAGAAAACAATTATTAAAGACTCTGATATGAGAAACGAAAGTGTCAAGACAATTGTAGAACAATTTAGAATCCTCTAGTAATTGAGAAACTCGCATTTGAACGGTATAACGGCAAAAAAGTGTCTTATGCTGTTCCGTGCTAAAGTGAAGATAATACAAGGTCTTGGGGAGAAAATTTAGTTGGCACTGAAATCACAAATGAAGCACGGTAGTAGTACTCTATAGTCAATTAGGGCATTAAACCCCATGAATGGAAGGGTTTTGTGGATTTTTACTTATATTTCTTTATAATCACTGTATAGAAACGACACATGGAGTACGCCATTTAGTATAATATCCAATATAAATCGACACAAATGTCGATATAAAGCCGAACGTCGGTAACGTAAGTATTTAGAAGAATGTTCTTTACCGATGCCGATCAAATTTTTCGGCGGGTTTCACTTCACTTTGAAATTTTAAGTGTATATAAAAGTTGGTAAAAAAAAAAAAATAACCCCATCACGGCGCGGTTACTATCAATCGTTCATGATTTCCTATTATCAATTTTTGAATTTTATGATCGAATCATGAGAAAATTTGAATGAGACCATCTAGAAAGTATCCTCTTGAAAATAAAAAAATTACTCATAAAAATCGATGAACCCGGGAAAAATTATGCGTTGTGTCGTAATCCGATTTGGCCAGTCATAATGGGTTTTGAAGCCGGGGCGAGGAGGGGTCCCTCTGGTAATCCCGTAAACTAAGATGTCATATTTTAATAATACTTTCGCACTTGTCATAATAGATTATACCTCCGCGGAGGGGCGGCGCGCATCGGCGCTCAGTTTTATCGTTCCCGTCGAGGACCGTATCGTGCCGTTTCAAAGGGCGCCGTACCGCAGTCCGTTCCCGCAGGGCACCATCTCATTCCGAAGCGGAGCAACGCATAGGCAGGCCTCAGCGTAGAAACAGTATTGGTGAGCCCTAACCAGATGGGCTCATCTGAACCGCCATATGCTGCCTTGTCCCCGCATCGCAGGTCGAAGTCCTTCAGGCCGGCACCAATATCCGTCTCGATATTTGCCGATTCCCGCCGTGTCTCGTAATGATGATTTTTATCGTGTCGCGCTGATTATCGTTTGCGTCCAAATTCAGCGGATTTCATAGGCCACGCGCGAGTGCGAGTTACCGATTAGGCAGCGGCCATCTTTTCCCGGATCGCGTATCGAACTCCTTATTATGTCCCGCCCCTTTTCCAAAAGTTTGTCAGGAGACTCTCGCCCGCTCTTTTATATCGTGTCCCTTACCGTAATTATAGTATCGTATCGTATCGTATCGTATCGTTACGCCGTTTGCACACGTACCGGCATCAACTGTTCGGCCAAAAATAATGTAACTTTCATTTGTTTACATTATTACCATGTAACGAGCCGTGTGCCTCGGACCAGGGCGCCCGATGCCGAGCCACACGACTCGCACAGCACTGCGGCCAGCCCCGCAGCCCGGCGACCGTTTCCTGCAAGCGCGACAACCCACGGCCTGCGCTCTCTCGCAAGCGCGCAAGCCTCCCGGGCACTATAAGAGGCCTGGGAAAATAAAGCAAGTCAGAGTTGTAGGAAGAGAAGAAACTCGCCAACACTCTCAAACCCGATTCGCAGGACGAGACCTCGAATCACTATAGGCGCGAATTCGCATCTCCGAAGATAATTCGGACAAGAGGCGACACGAACCGAACTTGTATATCGTGTCACCTCTCCGACCCGGGAGTTCGAACAATAGGGTTAGAATCATTACCGCTGTTAACATATAAATCATATTGTGAACAATTAGTACTAAGTACGATCCCGTTTGTATCCGGTCTACTCCCAATGTTTTACCTTCAGACCTGAAGCAACTGACGCCGACCGGCAACCGATGTCCAATCAATAAACGTTATTATTGTTACCAAAAACCCTGCGAATATCTTACTCCACCCAGGTATTACCCCTCGGATACTCAAACGCTCCGAGCGGGCCACTGTCGTGGGAAGAGACCCAAACGTGGACCGCGGCGCGTGAGGTTGCCATCTAACTCGCGCCCTCGAGTTCTATCGTTACAACCATCGAAAATACCCGGTTTACATTATTACCATCGAAAACACCGTTTTTGCCGGTTGTGTGCAAACGGCCTTAGTGTGGCAAGTCTGAGTGGGCGAGAGGTGTAGGCGTTATACCGCGGGCCGGCGCCATTTATAGTGTGTGTACTTATCGTTGGACGCCGGGTCCTTACCGAGACGCTTGGGAGCCAAAAAAGGAACCTCCCGATAGGGAGGAAATGGCGATGTACCCTGAAACTGACTCCAACCGTGGAGTTTGGTCATTTTTCGCGTTACGTTCTTTATTTCTTTTGACTTTATCGTAACCAACTTACACTAGGACGTTATGCCCTGTCATCGGCTCCAAGCGTGAAGTACGGCCAATTATCGAGTCGCGTCTCTGTAATTTTGTCCTTTTATTATAATAAACTCCCGACGGGACTATTTACCGTAAGCCCGCGTTTACAATTTGTTTAGTCTATTTTCCTGTCCCGTGGACTCCGGAGTCGACTTCTCCTCATCTGTATCGTGTTGCGCTGCCGAACCCATCAACTCTATCATGCCGTAAAGGGCCGCAAGAAGAGCCTACGGGGTTGAGTAGCCGGTCGGTTACGCCCTGTAAGGACCTGTCGTCTGGGTCGGGACGAGATGCTTAGACATCCGAGCAACGGGATTCGGTGGTGCGCCTTCGCGCACATAGCGCCCTTAAAGAAAGCGGAATTCCAGATAGGCCGATGTCCGGGCTTGACCCTAACCGTAACACGAAGCAGGGTGTACGGCTGTTTGTCGATAGAGAATGGAAGTTTCCCGTCGCACCGTGAACATACATAAAAAAATACGGGTATAATTGAGAACGTCCTCCTTTTCTGAAGTCGATTAAACAGGGGTTTATGTCCCATAAAAGTACAGTAACTTAATGGTCAAAGCTCCTGCTTTTTACGAACAAGTCCCAGGTTACCCGACACCAACATTTGGGTTAAAGAACCCAAAACGGTACACTGAAAACGGAGTTACAAAAAAAAAAAAAGAGAGAGAGAGAAAGAAACAGCGAAAGAACATGTGTTCTTTTGAACCCACGATCTGCTGTGGGCTCATTATGGACCTACTGTAGATTTACAGCGAATTGAAAATCCTAATGCCAGGACCTGCTGCGGATGTAAAGCGAACCTGATCGTTCATTAAACGGATGTCCTTCGGGCCTGCTGCAGACTTGCTTCGGACTTACTTTCCAGAGGACGCATCCCCAGTACGCCCATAGAACGATGTATGTACAGTAGGCACCCCCACATCGGAAATATGGAATGAAACCTATTGGAGAATTTAGTGCTTTTTTAGTGCCACAACCTCGATTTTAGTGCTCCACCCCTTATACCGAAAATCGGTGGGGGTGCTGAGTGAACGTTCACTCAGCACCCCCACAGTGCAATCTACGTTAAGGGAAAGATTCACGGATGAAACGAGTATGCAGTATTTTGGTGCTTTTTTAGTGCTCTAGAAATATCCAATAGTCGAATCCGAAACACTACCCCTTTCACCCCAAAACTACCCCCGATCGTATAAGCGCCAAGAGAGAAGAGGTAGAAATAATAACATTTTG
>NW_019394536.1:11656-51009 GCF_000612105.2 Orussus abietinus | reverse complement strand
TGTTTCGGATTCGACTCTTGGATATTTCTAGAGCACTAAAAAAGCACCAAAATACTGCATAATCGTTTTATCCGTGAATCTTTCCCTTAACGTAGATTGCACTGTGGGGGTGCTGAGTGAACGTTCACTCAGCACCCCCACCGATTTTCGGTATAAGGGGTGGAGCACTAAAATCGAGGTTGTAGCACTAAAATAGCACTAAAAAAGCACTAAATTCTCCAATAGGTTTCATTCCATATTTCCGATGTGGGGGTGCCTACTGTACATACATCATAGAACGATCTTATTCAAGTGAAAAATTTCGACTCGAGGCGTAATAAGGGTTGAATCCAAAACAATTCGAAAAGGTAGAATGTTACTAATAAATTGGCTAACGACTGCAAAATAAGATCTTACTAATGGATAATCATAAAATATTTCCATCAGTCAAATAATGGATTTCAAAAATCATAAATATAACACGTTGACTGCCACGCGCATTTTATTTGACTGCTATGTCACTCGAATATGGCTGACGTGGCAGTGAACGTGTTAAAGGACTTCAGTTTGATGGCGATCTAATTCTAATGATTCTAGTGGAACGATCAATGAATTCCACCATGCTATACAATACGACGCAGACTGATGCAATTGCTAATGAAATCAAAAGAGATTACAACTTATTATGTTATTCAAGTCCCCAAATGACGGCGTCGCCAACACGTGTTAAGAAAAATTTGTTTTACCGATGACATCTAAGTTTCCTGACACCTTTCGCATCACCTTAAACATTCTCAACAGAAATTAAACTAATGCAGAGTAGCGGAGAAAAACGATGAAAAAATAATGTACTTATTCGAAGTATTATTTTACAAATGATATAAAATTCCGAATTCTTCATATACATGCAAACATATTCAATACTTTATGAAAGAAAAAAGTGCAGGCTCCCAAAAGTAATAGAAATGTTTAACACAAAAATAGTAGCTCACTAATGTGTGCGTAAGTACCTTACGTAATTTATGAACGGTCTCTAATGAATGCGGGAATAATATGTGTTGCAAGATATTACTGTTCCGGGACAATTTTGGCTAATTTCGGAATGCGCAGAGAAAAGAATGTTATGATACGTAGAACATCGGTGAGAGGTTATTGAACGGATTTACGAAGGAGGTCAAATGATATTTATGATTATGATTGAAAAAGGTGGATATGAAGGAAGCCGAACAAGTGTTTTTGGGATAAATTCTATGCTCTCTCATTGATGTTCTTAATGTTTTGACATTGAGATTCGTTATGTTCAATTAAGTTGAAAAATAATGTAGCACAAAATACCTGCGTATGGGACTGGAAATAGCAAGTGGAGTGGGAACTCCAATTGCTTTAATACGTTGCTGCATCGTCGGACTAGCTCCTCCTTGACCCTGACCCCGCTGAGAACCCGTCGCAGGTGACCCAGTCGCTTCGGGCGAGAGTACATCCGGTGTATGGCTTCGAGATCCGTTCATTCCTCTAACAAAAAGGGGAATATTATGAATAGACTTAAACAATGTAAAGAAATAGGTATACAAATATGACAAATATTTTCCATTCTTTAGTATATCAATACTGCTTTCCATTTCGTATTCCCGTTACTTCTACATTCTGTTGTGTTTATGGACACAGTATTATCAATGGAATCAGTGGATGTTAAAAGTGACAAAATTGAAGTCACTTAGGGGATAGTAAGAAATATAGATGCTCGGAAAACAAAGCATTTATCAATTTTCGTGACATTTTACCACCATTAGACCAGAATCAGTACTTGGTCACATAATTTGTCATTGTTTACTGATAAAGGAATTGAAATATTGATTTGTACAATAACTACAGTGGTGATACACCACAAAATAGCGCGACTAACAAAAGCGATTGCGCGCTTCGGATTGTGTACACATTAACTAATAGTGTGACCGCTCTGCACGGGTGTCACAGACCCCCGCCGCGGGGCGCCACTAAACCCATTGCCCCGAACGAACACCACCGTGACCTCGTAGACAACAGCAACAACTGTGCCCTCGTCGCTTCTTCTAGAATTCACCTCGCTATTTCCCGGCAAGTAACGAGTTCCGCCATATGGGTAGCAAGCCGCGTGGCGTCGTGCGGGAAATACAATTGAGCCATCGCGTATAGTAATACATATAATCATTGTACGGGGAGAAAAACATGCCTACGAAACTAAGAGTATGTCCTATCTTTGACCTTCTTGGCATTAAGGTGATATGGAAAAATCAGTCTATATAGTGTCCCATAACAGATAAATAATCTTTCAATGGGTAAAAGAGGGTGAAATTTTGAACTAGAAGTTCCTTTTCAATTTTTTAATTAGAACATTTTTTATCAAGGTATGAACAATTATTAAAATTGACCAACAAGACGGCGCGCGACCAGAGTTCGCAGGGTTGTAGCATGCCGTGGGGCTACTCGATCATACCTTACGTTCCTCCAGAAAAAATAACTTTTCAATGCAAAGTATTTAATAAATGAATTAGTAAATAAATAAGAATAAAAAGTTATACATTGATCAAATAATTGATTAAAAAATCATTATTTAATTACATAATAAATCAATAAATTATTGACTGACCGATTAAATGTCCAATTCATTCATCTATTCATTAGAAAATTAATCTGTCATTTAGAAATATATTGATTTATTATGTAGTTAAAAAATTACTTCTAAATTAATATGTGATCAATTCATAACTGTTCTTATTCTTATTTATTAAATACTTTGACATATTGAAATGAAATTATTTCTGTAGGGTCGCGACTGTAAGGCATGAGCAAGGGGCTCCACGGTTCGCTGCACGCGTACGTACTCTGGCTGCTTGCCGTCTCGTTGGTCAATTCTAATTGTTAATAACCGGATGAAAAATGTTCTGAGCCAAAAATGAGCAAGGAACCTTTAGTTAAATCCCATCCTCTTTCACCCCTTGAAAGATTAATTATGTATTATGTATATCTGAGAGGTAAAATTGTTTGTGAAAGTATTCACCGAATTGGATGAACCGATTCGTTAAAAATTTTAGCACCTGAATATGAAGACGCTACGGTGGGTCTTGAAATTAATGAAATTTAAATTTTTTAAAAACTTCATTTGTTTATCATGGACTAGAACCAACATGGCGTGGTATTGCACGGTTTCGATGTTTTATGCTTCTTGGAGGCTTATAATCGAAAATGAGTTTCAGAGCCTAGCTCGAACGATTTAGAATATTATAGAATCAGGTGGGAAAATATGGAAAATACTTTCACCAACGATTACACGAGAATGCTGGCTTGTTCCGTGTGTAACGTGTGCTTTTAGAGCAAAAATTTAGTTGCAGCTCAATGTCGCAGGCCCATCGTTGGCCCATTAGAGCATTTCAGAGCGCTTAATTTTGTATGATTTTCAACGTAGAGTGTAACAGATTTCAACATAAATATATATGTTGGTAACATGACGTGCCAGCATATGTTACCACTTGAGTATCCAAAATGGCGTTACCATAAAAAAGGGTATCGATGAATGTAATTTTATTGACGACAATTAAATATCCCGGCGCCTTTCATATCACTGTAAGGACGGGACTGTGGCGGTAAGAGCATATTGGTTATTTAATTTTGGGAGTATTATATCGCTTGGTGATATTTGGAGTCACTTGCAACAATCATGGTGTGGTACGATTTGTGTTACCGTAAGTTCTACCTAGTTTCGTTTAGGTCGGCATTTAGAACATTTCTTTTGTTCGGATCCGTGGCTAAATTTTATTAAAGGTCTATAAAAATATTTACAGGAGTCACGCATTGCCAAGAGTGTATGATGTCGGTGCTCCCACCTGGCGAGCAGCGGGATGGGTTTCAGCGGTGGCGGCCGCGAATGGGAGTCGCTCTGGAGGCCTTAATGACATCTGCGGTGAGTTGTCATATAATTAAGAAGTTTCCTCGGACCCAGTGCCGACTAGAAGAATTATGGATGAATCCGGGGATATGACAGTAGAGTTTCCTCGATTTGGCGTTTTTGAAAAGACTGGAGTTTATTGTTGTAGGATTTCTGTCCCGTGCAGGACAGCTACCAAAGCAACCCCGCCTTGCCGCCCGGTTCCATCCCGTCGAAATTCATTCCATGGGCCAAATTGGTGAGCTAACCTATTTCGGAGTGGAAAGGTTTCGTTTTCGCTGAAAATTGTAGTAGTATAACAGTAGCGGTTCTGGATACAGATTCCTGCACCGACATGTTACCGACACCTCGACAGCCTTCGACAGTTCTTGTCGATGCTAACCGCCCGTCGTCGAGCGTAAGATGATGTCATCGGACCCGTCGTCGAACTTCGATTTCCAAGAATTTGCCTAGAATTCTGGGAATTTGACTGTAATACGGCGATTTCCCCCCCCACGCTCGAGGTAGTTCACTCTAGCGTCCACAGTTGGCGCCACCGGAAGAGGGTACGTGTCCGTACTAAATTTTTTGCGCGCGTGCGAACCCCGCGAAACGCCTCGAGTAACGTTTTCGTAACTCCCCTCTTCCCTCGACCCCCGGAAGGGTCTGGAACGTCTTCAAACATTCGATTGCGCACAAGGGTGTCGCAACGAGGCTCGAATTCCAAGAATCGAAGTCTTCCCCTTGCATGAGAAGTTCTACCGGTGACGCAACAGAGACCCGAAGGTCGTCGAAGACCGCTCGCATAAGCTGAAACGTCGAGCAACGTCGGAGAGACCCCCCTTGGACCAGGATGATACAACGAGGACCCCGTATTCCAAGAATTGGAGATCTGTCCTTGAACGTCATACGGCTTGGACGATATCGGAGGACCGTTGCACTTACAGCATGTGCAAACTTGCTCTACAAGTATCAAATTTCACTTGACGAGCCGGTGACTGTATGAGAGTATCCCGAAAGTCACGTCTCAACTTGCTCCCGCCAATATGACCCATCCGCTGCGAATTCCATGGTGGGATGCAACGTTCTCTCCTCTAACGGGATTCCCTAAAGCTCATGGGCAGGCGACGCCGACCCTACAGCGCTCCTCTCCGTCGATTCCAAGAATCTGCCTGCAGCGTTCGACGTCCACGGTCCGATTTCAGACGTTTCGTTGGCACTTTTTGGAGTCCTTCTAGAACCTTGATCGAACAAGCATAAAGAAACATTTTTCTAGTCGAGATTCCAGGAAACCCATACCCCTTCAGAGGTCTCTCCATTATGCATTAACCAGGCGATCCGTCGATTAAAGAGAGATATTCGGAAAGAACGCGAGCTTAAAGTACGCCTCGACTTGTTGCTGAAGCAGATAACGGAGGTGAAACAGTTAATTGAATGGAGAAACGATTATGTACGTTATAACGTGCACCCGGTGGGCGATCGCCCCAGGGCTCCAAATGTTAAAACCTCCATCCTGCAATGCATTAAAATCCTTCCGAAGGCAGTAATATAAAATTTCAATCGTATCATTACATCCATGTCTTATTTAAGCACGCTCGGCGCTCAAGGCCGAGGAGGAGGGGAGCCCGAATATTCGTCGCGTTACCTGTAACTTTTTTTTGGTATCATAAGTTGTGTGTAGTTTAGATGTTAGGACGTCCTCGCGGTGAGGCGAGTGCGGGCAAGAAGTCAACAGCCATCGCGGGACAAAGGCGCCCTCGAGGGACCAGAGAAGAGGAAGACCACGGTGGCAGAGAGGCCTCGCCCCGTCGCCGCCCATGGGACCCGGGGCCGCGCGGAGTAGGGCCGAATAGAGCCACCCGTGACCCCGCGCTTGACGGCAAGGGCCGACCCATGGCGGCGTCGCTGGGTCACCGCGGAAGTACCCGTATTTCCGGCCCCTCACTGATGGCGGGAGGATGTCGCATTGCCAGTGGCCGTGGGCCCCCCGCCGTGACCTTTGACTCGAGGGATTCCATAAAAGGGTGGTAAGGGGGGGTCTCAATTGCGTCGGCCTCCTGCGCCGAGGCCAGGACGCGGTGACCCCAGGGCGGAAGGGCCCGCTGGTCCCCTCACCCGGGAGCTGTTGCATCGAGAGATGTTGGCACCCCCGGGCAAAATCGCGAGAAATCTTGGCTCAAGGGAGCCCAGGACCGGCGCCACCGAGTCCCCGAGGAGCAACGTCCCTGGTCCTCCGAATGACGCCACGCGCCGGCCGCGCACCCCGATTGGACCGCGGAGTCCACTTCAAATCCGGCACGCGAACTTGCGCCGCGGCTATCATCATCCAAAATCCTCGAAATTCCGAGTACGACCGCTGTCAATTGGCCGACACAATTTGGCAGCCGACGGCGACCAATCAACGAGAACTTCGAGCCGCCGACGAGGAGCCATCGAGTCTTCCCGGAGGACCACGGCGAGGACTCGTTCTTCTTGGTCTACGAGCGTCGAGTTGTGAGGACGTATTTGAATTCGTTGTCTCCCCACCACCCTCTGCACGGCTACCTCGAAACACCTTGCTACCGCTACCTGGGTTTTTATATTTCTTGGCCAAAGTCTCGTGTGAGCGGCCCTTTTTATATTTTTCGGCCAAAGTCTCTTGTGAACGCCCTAGTTGTATTCTTTTGGCCAACATCTCGTATGAGCGGCCTTTTTGAAGTAAAATATCTCATTGCTGCCTCTTTCCTCGGTCGGATCAAGAAGCCGTATGGACCCGAACTCAGGGATGCTGTCTTGAGCGGTCGACGCGTTAATTTCCTTTTTTTTTTCGCCAAGTGCGAACCTTATTATAATTAAAATCTGTTTTCGCGATGTGCGAACTTTGTTAAATGATTCCTATTCGCGAAGTGCGAATTTTCAGTCAATTTTCCTTATTTCGCGAAGTGCGAACCTTATTGAATTAAAATATGTTTTCGCGAAGTGCGAACTCCCGTTGAATTAAATTCCGTTTTCACGAAAGGCGAACCCCCCCCCCCCCCTGTAACCCCCTCTTTTCGAGCTGGAAATTTCTTATGTAACCGTGCCTGCCTTCGATTTAACTGTTCCTTTTATAAATCGAAAACTGAATATATGTCCGGAATTTCACTATTTTAAAATGTTAGTTTCGGGATCCGATAAAATTTAGTTGGATCACAATTATTTCCGCGCAAATGTAATTTATGAAAATTTCATGTGTCCGAAACCTCTTTGTTTCTTGCGTCGATTATTTGTGCCGACATTTTTAAATTGCTGCCTTTCTTGCGCTTTTGGTATTATTCTTTATTATTGCTGCCTTCATTGCCGAACCCGTCAATTCATTTTGCTTGCGTCCGTTCACAGTTTAAATATTTTCTTCGCAAATTTAGTCTACTATTTCCCAATTTAATTTAGTTCCGTGTAGGTTTTTGCTTGCGTGCAATTCTCAGTTTCGTGTTCTCTTTAATTGGATTGATATTCTTGTCCCGGAGTCGAGCCTAATCTTATAATCGAAGATATAGTTTCGCATTTTGGATTTTTGGCTGTCTAAAGCCACCGTTATTTTCCGTGCGCTTCGCCGCGCGCATCGTCCTTTTGAGCGCGGGCGCGCGCTCCGTCGCCCGGGCCGGTACCGGAATGTGGGCCCGCCCGTGGCCACTTTGAGACATTGTTAGAGTTAAGATTTGTCATTTTGGAATAAATAGGTCATTAATTTAATTCCGGCTCTGGTTTGCTTTTTTTTAAAGGACCCCGCGTCCTCTCCACGGTCGCTTGGGCGTACTGAGCTAGCCCGGTTTATTTTTCATCGGCGACGCTGCTGCTTCTCGTCTCGTATCGCTACCTTTCGTTCAATTTTTACGTGTCTGGGACGTTAAGATAATTTTGCTTCTGTTAGTTGAGGGACCGACCCTTCGGGCCTTACGCTGGTGCGAATCCGTGAGCGGGTTGGGTGGCTCATCGCTGGTGCGTGAGCTCCCGTACGCTGTTGCGAGCCCCGACGGATTGGACCCATGCAGTTCAGGTCCCGGATTAGCCCTTTGGAGGGCCTGGCGCCCGCAAATTTTGTTGCTGTTGAGCGATCATGAGACGGAGACCCTATTTTGTTGATTATTTATTTGTGACTCCACCAGAGAGTCGGAACATTAATTGCCAGAACTTCGTTTGGAGTTATATCAGTAAAAATAACGTCACAACGTATTATAAAAAACCTGAAGAAACTTCGTCTACACGATGGATTTCTCAAAAATCATCAAATTCGGGCGCCTGGAAGATCTTCTGCCAATGAAGAAGATGGTCGAGCTGAAGATTAACAAGGATTATAAAATTAGCGGTACACGGCACGTTCAGACGAAATATGGAACGAGATTGCTGACAAACATCGACGAGAGCTTCTCAGTATTTCCTCCTGCAAGGATGGTGAAGGTGTTGAAGGACAACACCGAAATGTTTTCGAACATGATGCACGCTATCGAAGAAAATCGCCTCATCATGCGGTACGTTGGTGGATCATGTAACCAAATTAAATTTCTGTGTTTGGAGTGCGCTGTTGGAGTGTGTATCAAATATATACACGATTGATTATTTCATTGTCTGTCTTTATTTTCCGAAAACCAAATCCTTAATAATTTGACATTTTCGGTTGAACAACTGAAATGCGACGCGGTATGATTCAAACATCGAGTATTCGTATTAATTCGCAACTTTTGCAGCGAAGAACAATTTAAATCCGCGAAATCAACGATGTAATCGGGATGTCCCACAAGTTTCTCTAACCACTTCTTCTTCTCAAATCTTTTGACGTAGATTCTGACGGCGTCTTGTACGATAGATCGAAGATGATTTTTAACTCTTCTGTACGGTATGTCGCCCGAGGTCCAGGGTATCCCGTGAAAAATGCGTTCCTACCACAACTTCATGCACTTATATTTGGCTGGGAGACACACTCACGTGCAAGGTGGTCGAAACAGTAATGTTACGGGTTCGGTGAAATAGGTGTTGGTTCCAAGTAGAGATAGCTGCTTTAAAACGAATTTGTTCGACGGTTTCTTGAATCCCTGCAGGTCCACGGCGAATTCCATTTCGTTACTGTGCAATTGGGGGACGATTGGAGCTTTTTATACCTATTTCCACACCCCACCACTGATCGGGTTGTACTCGACGATATGATCGTGCAGGATTAAGCAAGATGCCGACGTTTCGACGGGAATATTGTTTTCCTCCTCAAATTCGAGACGAATATCGACCGGCCCGAACTTGAGGGACTCGTTTGGTTGGAACAATCGATGACGTTCAGCGGTGCATATTCCACAGAACTCGTTCTTCGTCAACAGAGGCTCGAGATCTTCACCCTAGTAAGCAGCTTGAAAGATTGCATACATCTCGTACAACAAAGCAAATTGATTGCGACTAAACTCAAGATTAAGATTTCCATACGGGTAGCATTGTGAATTCAAAAACAGTTTAACCTCTCTGACATTGCAATTCTCAAAGTGACCCGCGTTTTCATTTTTCTTATTCCTTCTACTCGTTCGGAATCCCATGTTACGAGGCTTCCCGATTTTCCTCAAAATATAGAGGCGCGCATTACATTAAGTATGAGTCAGTTACTGAAAGATAAATATCGAATCCAAAGCAACGATAATATCATCTGATTAAAACGGTAAAGTAATAAAGAGTGGAGCAATCATCGAGGAATGTTTTGGTTTATTCGCACGCCTTTCGCACCGAACTGCACTCTGGACCAAAACACGGGGCCTACTCATCCGTCAATGTAGGGACTTCCTGAGCACGTCCGATGAAACTCCTATCAACAAAATCCAAAAACAATGAAATTGAACCCTGTCCTCACTGGCATCTCAAGGATAAGATTTCGTATAAAAACGGCACCGAAAAAGAGCACGTCGTAGTCTGAGGGGCTAGTCTGAGGCGATCAGTCAGTCCACCCTCTGTGTGGCTGGGGTTCTCTGAAGAGCTGACCGTACTGTTAGTAACAGTTGTGCGTTTCGGTACCCCGACGTCCACGAGTGAACAGCAAGAACGACGGCGCTGCGAATTCCGGACCAGCGGGAGAATCTTAGGACGCTCCAATCCTAGGGCACGTCCCGGTTTGGAGGTGTTCACGTGCAGTTCATCACAACCGACAGAACGCAGGAGAGAAGTCACCGGAAGTAAAGGCCTCTGCGAAGTCAAGGTACAGGTCCTCTTCTAAGAGCTCCATTATTTCACTCTTTCAAACTTTATCACTCGATTTCGAACCCTCTTCCAAATTACTAACCTGCATCAGAATTCGGTATTCACCTTCGGGTAACGACTACCAAATTTTAACTCCTCACAATAAAAATCGCAACTCATTAGCTGCCCTTGCTGAGTAAGGCAAAGCGCACCTTGCAAGCGAAGAATCTCACGTCAGCATTTCGCAATTGATACGCGGACATATGTCGTCCCACTTCCACGAGCCGCTAACACGCGGCCTGCAATGTCCTTGTCTCGTCTCGCGACGATCCATTTAGCACAGTGTATTTTTTGCACACCTTACCCCCATGGACATTGTACCCCTTGCATCATAAATAGAACTGTTTCATTCAATATAAAACGATGACTTGATCCTCACGAAACCTTAAAACCTTCCTGAGTCCTCATTGCAACTTTCCATCCAGCCTTTGGGGACCAAAAACCTATCGATCCCACTAAGGAGGTTGACCTAGTCGCTCGGGTTATCCTCTCCATATTTCTCAAATCATAAACTGATTACGCGTGCGTATGAGTTAATTCCTCTACAAACAGTATATCGCTCGTAGGAATCTGCAAAATTCCTCCGGCCTCGCCAGCCACTCGGTCGCCACATAATATCCAATGTAACGTATCAAGGTTTTTCTAGCTGCGTCGACGTCTTGACGGTCCATATGTGTTTCGAAGTGACGGGATGAAGAAGATATTCGTATAACTTCCAGGTATGAAAACTCATGAAAATGGGCGCGTCCTTCTCGATGAATCTCAGCAGCTCAACTCTTTGGCAATTCATAACTCTTATGTATGATATCAACCATTCGAACTTTTGAATTACGACTTTCCATTCTTCCGCAACAATTTGTACGATCGCATTGGTATCGCTCTTTTCCCCCGTTAGAATCAATTCGTGGTTGGCGTTAACGACGATCTAGCGATAATCTTCGTCAAATCCCAGAATCATATTCAGTGGTATCGATACGTAAAAGTTGCCAGTTGCATCGGTCAATTTCCCCTGCTCGTCGAGCCAATCGGCGTTTTGCATCAACGAGCGTTGACCGGGAGCTAAGGAAACGTAGCCCTTCATGAAACTCGTGAGACCGACGTTCTTGTTTCGATCGATCTCTATGGTGTTCATTTCGTAGCGAATTTCCTCGAAGAGATGGCAAACAGCATTGTTGACCAGAGTCGGGCTCGCTGTCGCCGTAGTTCCATCTTCATTTACCAGTTTGCCGTATACGTGCAGCGAGCTTTTGTTCGGTAATAAGCATATGTTTTGGTGTTGTATGGAAATTCGAATCTCGTAACTGTTGTTGAACGTTGACGAGGCGTAAAGTTGGTGTGCATGAGTTTCACAGTGTGCTATTGAAACCGGCAGCATTCGCCAGTAAGCCGATTCCTCAGGCCGACCAATCCCTTCTATCGGCAGGCAGCATCAGTCTGACGGTGAAGGACATCACCGCAATACTTGCCGAATTTCAGGGCAATATTTAAAATAAAAAATTATAATAAAAATATTTAATCAATAAATTTTGTGTTCCTTTTAAATACAATGTGTTTAACTTACCTACCATTACTACATAAGCAACGCGAGGACGCGTTAGCGAATCTAGCACCGACAATGGTCATTTAATTCATTAGAAAACTACCGGGTCGGCTGCGGCATCCGGGAGGCAAAAATATAAAGAAGATAGACTAAAGGACTCGGTATGTAAAAATAAATACAAATAAATAAATATATAGTATATATTATATAATATATAATACATATACAGTAATTTATATTTCCTTTTATTTAAACCAGGGGTTATTACATAATAAGTAAAACTAATTTTGCGGCGAATCTAAAACGCGAACTACTTAGTCGACGAGTGAAGATTAGTCGCGACATAACCTATTAATTTCCCTACTCGCGGAACTACTAATCAAGAGTCGGATAGCCCGACTGACTATTTAAATAACCTATATCGTTGAGCATAATCTCCGATAGACTACCTATCCACGAACTAAAAATCGCAAATGTCGGCTACACCGACATAATTAATTAAATAACCTACTCGAATTCCTATTCGATCGCGAGCATCGGTTAATCCGACGCATCGGCTTAACCAACCTACCTACCCGCTAGTTTGCCTAACTAATTAAAGACATTGTCGGCGGATCCGACATTTACTTAATTAATCTAGCTACTCGCGGACCGGGTACTCCGACTACGAACTTAAGTAACTTAAATATTAAACGCTGTTTAAAAATAATTAATCCTAAGCGCTCGCAAGGAATTATCAACCCCCCAGGGTAAAAATAATATTATTATTTTAAAAAAGGGGTAACCTCGGGCGTCGCGCGCATGCGACGCCATTACTCGTAACACGCTTGACGCGCAGGACAGGCCTTACGCGTCTTAAAGTCTCTACATGGTTTTCGCCATACGCTCGTACACGCATAGACTGCACTCGACGCGACACTGTAACTATTCGGATCGCGCACAATTAAAAAACACTTCTTGAACCTTCGGGTGAAGCGAAGTCACCATCCTTCTTTCGGGCCGTTGATAGCGTCCGCCTGGGGGGTTGAGATTGCAATGGCCGCCCCGACGCGGTCAGCTGGGGCAGCGGCGGTATGCGCACCGGGCGTACGCAATCGTCTTTCCTCGAGCGGCCGCCAACCGCTACTATCCATTTCGCATAACGCCGACCTTGTAGGCGCTCGCGATCCGCGAGCACAATGTAAGCAGGAAGGACGCTGACTCCTGCAGGTTGCGACTCGTTTCGGCACGTGCCGGCCGCCACGGCGGCACGTGTCCTCACACATGTACGTGCGACCATGCGTGTTCACAATTATGTAATTAACGACCTGTTAATTTTATAATTAATTACAATTAATTATAGGCCTCGATAGAAAAGCGATCTATCCCGTTGGAAGGCCTTACCTTATTAATTAAACGTTTTATGTAAATTGTTGCGTAGCGATGGCCTTGACCTCACTACTTATTTAATGTTTAATATCTATTTGCGAAAACGCAAACATTGAGTCGATCGTCATGCGAGACGTCGATTCTTATACTATTTTCTCGATTTCGGACATTGTCTATTAAAAAGTGAGACCAATATGTGACGCAATAATCATCTCTCGGATACACAAAATTAAGAGGAGTTAATTATATTCCAGCAAAATTTGACACATTACATTCTCAACAGGGCTAACGATTGTTACATGTTTCGTGGTCCGATAATTACCGATTGCAAAGTTATTGCAATTTGTTTAATCAAACCTCCATAGCGACAAGACCGTAACTCCAAGGAGCGGCAATTTTATAACAATTTATCGAAAAGGCAAGAGGCTCGCAAAATACGCGGTTGCCTTTTCGAATTTATGAATTATTAACAAAACGTGAGATCTTATAATTAAATAATTATGTTACAACGGTGCAACTGATAACAAAACGGAGACAAATGTTTTCTCGAACGTTTCTTTTTGTTCATCCTGTTGAATGTTGTCCCGGGACCAATTTGTAAACAATTGGAGAGGAGGTGAAACCACGGCCCTATATAAGGCGGTCCGCCGAGCCTTCGAAAGGAGTCACATCAAGATTCGAGAAACCATTATGTCCCCAAGCCGACGAGGCACGACTCGAACCGAAGTACTCAATACGGACGAGTTTTTAATTAGAAAAATTGTTCAAGGGAGTTAAGATCGCTGGCATTTCTATGATTTTATATCCTGGCGGCACGATCGGAAAGAACTCGTGTATGGTATGCAGCTAACGATCGTTGATGTAGGCACCAGTGGTAATGTTACATTCGACTCGCATAGCGTTCACATCGAGAATGGCGACAGGTACATTGGACGCGTGTAATTTATTAGGTTTCAAAACGCGCGGAGCGAAATCTAACAAGCGATCTATGGAATCGTCTGGCAGAAAATTGATGTCGCGATTACATTTAACCTCGCTGCATAACGTATTATTGTTAGCTCTAATGTTGACGACGATACCCTTATCTTGCAACGCGCTCTGTACCTAGCTCTCGATATCCTCGATCTCATAGCTTCCAATAGGTATAGTTATAATTCCGTCCCGCACATAGAACTTATTGTGACCGGTATCCACGTTCGAAATCGAATTAAAGGTCAACAGCCCGATGAGTCCGAGGACATAATTTTGGTGTGGAGAAAGCTCGATAGGATGAAAGTATTGAGCTTCGAGTACAGAGGAGGTGCTCGACAAAGTTAACGTAAGTGAATCTTCCATGATCACAGACGTTAGACTGACATCGCAAAACTACGTCTTACATTTAGATGAACGATACTTATTAGTACGATTTAATTGACCACACAAAAACTTTAAGCATAAGTGGCCGCATTCGAAACTATCGTACTGCTGACATCTTTCGTAATTGTACGTTACACTACCAACACCAAGATACCTTATAAGATCTAATGGCGGTCAAAGATTGACAAAACTATCGAATTAGATAACTCGATCGTCCGTCTTCTTATACGCGACCCAATGCGTTCCAGGACCATCTTCATCATTGAGATTGACAATCGCCGATTCATGTCTGTATGGACCATTTTTCGACATGGCGTTTCTCATAAAGACTCCTCGAAAATGCGGAATCTTTATGATTTTCGCGTACTTGAGCACATCCGCATCGGTTAACGCTCGGCGTGGTAGTTTCACTTCAAGTATTTCGGCTTTTCGTAAATACCCAATCCTTTCCTATAGGGTTTCAAGTACAGTCCTTTGCCCAATGCAATAACTTCCATCGTTTTGTTGTGCCTTTTGCTTTCCTTCAATCGTGCTTTGGATGCGTTCGCGTTGTTCACGGCTTTGGCTATACCCGCTGCTCCACCAGCAAGCACTCCAGCGGCACTTAGACCCGCAAACACGGGAATGAGAAACGGCAAGAAACCTCCGACTTTGGATTGCACAGGTAAAATTCGCGGTGTACGCACGTTACGTTTTCCGCCGGCCCGTTTAACGGCCATTTGTGCCCCTTTGCGGGCAGATTTGATGGCGATCCGCGTATCGTTACTCGGAATCATCGATGGTTTAACTTCATCGATAACGTTTCGCAGCGCTATCTTCTTCTTCTTGATCCCCATACCAAATTTAAATTTAGTCTTCATTAAGTTCGCGACGGTTAAAGCGGCCGCTTTCTCGGCCTTATCGGCATCACCTGAAAAAACGCGTTTTTAAGCTTTTTCGGTCAGCACTCTGTCCGCTGCCCCTCTTTGCTCGAGATTTTCTCGATTCTTCGAATAGGCGATGTCGTGCTCTTTATAGGCAGCGTCAAGGGGGTTAATACCAGGATCACCTCGTGCCAGTCTTTTGGCTAATTTTGTGCCAGGCCTGCAGTACTGATAGCCGGATATATGCAATTCAACGGGAAGACTGTTGATGATCCTGTTAACTAAACCTCCCCCTTTGCGTCGCTTACCATGCACGATCATATCCGCTTCCTATCGCGGAACGACTCCAACTGAACTATGACCTTTATAAACCCAATATTTATAGCTTTTTCATTAATCGCAGGCGAGGTGAGGTTCAAAGTCCTTGCAATTGCCTGTAATGAATTTCGACGAGCTGATACGAGTGGAAAAACACCGCAAGGGCACGGCGAATTATTGCCAAACAGTATACGCGCGGTGTTTTGCGGGCCATCCAACTGCGGTAAAACGAACGCGCTGCTCGCTCTCATTACTCATCCTAATGGATTAAGATTCGGAAACGTTTACGTGTTTTCGTTATCGTTGGATCAACCAAACTACAGGTTTCTAGACCGTTTACTCGATAGCGTGCCCGTCGTCGAGTACTTTCCTTTTACGTAACACGAACAAGTGCTGTCACCGAACGAGGCTCGACAAAAACTCGATAATTATTTACGACGATATAGTTTGCGAAGAATAAGATAACATCAGAGCCTTCTTCAGCATGGGGCGGCATAAGGATGTTGACTGTTTCTACCTTTGCCAGACGTATGCCCGTATTCCAAAATATCTGCTGCGCGATAACGCTAATCTCCTGATACTTTTTAAGCAGGATGAAATGAATCTTAGGCACGTGTATGATGACCACGTAAACACTGACATGACCTATGCACAATTTAAAGACTTGTGCACGGTATGCTGGAACGATGATAAGTATGGATTTCTCGTGATCGACATGGACAGCGAGCCCGACAGAGGCAGATACCGAAAAGGATTCGACTGTTTCGTTGAAATAAATGAGCGATCCCCGAGAAAATTAAAACAGTAGCGTTTCGAATTCGCGGCAACACGCAGCGAGAAAAGCTTCAGGAGCAAAAAGATGTCTTGCGTCAAATTGCTAAAGCTAGCGATGCGTTCGCAGAAAACATAAAATAATAAAATTAGAGAGAATGTAGAGCGAACGATGAGCGAAGTCTTTAACCCTTTGACTGCTGTGGACTATACTGCGGCCTATAGGCGCATATGTGCGTCCGGCGCAAGCCATTGATGTAGACTATGGACGCAAATGCGCGCTCGGCAAAGGCTCGGTGAAAAAGTATTCAGTCCCCAGCGATCGCTATTGCGGGCCGCATGTCGCCCACGCGAAGCGCTTCAATTTGGAGCAGTTAGCAGTCAAAGGATTAAACCCTATAGTGATACCGCTGCCAACGCTGGTGAACGATGCGGGGAGTAGTCCCGTCAAAGATGATGTAAAGAAGGAGGAAGACATCAAAGCGGATGAATCTTTCAAATCAGCCGATTATTCTTTCCAAAGTGTCACCGAAGTAGAAGAAGACGCTGAAGAACCGTCTATGGAATCACCCGTTAATGAAAACGAGTTGATGCAGTGGTATCTTCGCATGTTGCAATCGATCCAGGAGAAACATTTGGATACCGTCTACGATGTACGTAAACTCTCTAAGAACAGGCTAATGATCGGTGAATCGTCTATAAGTTTTGAGGGTAACCAGATTCTTGTGGGTAATAAGAAGTATTCAACAACTGCGAGTTTAATAGACCTCCAATTTAAGAAAGGGCCCGACGAAACTATTATAAATTAAAAAGACTTAGATAATTACAGAGAAATTATCGTAACCATCAATACCCACAGAAAATACTATAAGCCTCACAATGTCATTCGCAAAACGAAGAGTTTCAAATTTGAGGGGATGTGAAAGTGGCATCTTAGGAGTCAATCGTTCATGAAACTTTTCTACGAATTGGGTGTACCGATTTGTTTCAAATTTTACCACGTGAATAAAGAGACCCTAAGAAAGGTCCTGAAACTCGAGAAATTTCATTTGTTATTAAAATTGTTGAAAACGGCTATAAACAAATTATCTTAAAATTGAAATTTCATGGATTTCAGGACCTTCTTTGTAGCCTCCATATTCACATTATCAAGTTTGAGACGATTCGGTACACCCAGTTCGAAGAAAAGTTGTATAAACGATACTTCTTTGGCGCCACTTTCACATCACCTTAAGAACGTTATTGAAAAAGTTATCGAAAAACATACGGGGGAAAGTATCGTACCTCGATATATAACTGCTGCTGCAGAGGATAGACGAATGGATTACGTGGACTGGAATGATCCTAATGAATTGGTGGATCTGTCTTCATCTACTATATGCTTGTCAGGAAGTCGGTAACCACGCGGCAGTCACGCGAACGAAATCTTATCGATTATCGAGGAACTGCGCGAGGTACGTATCATTATTAATTCGGTAAAACGATTGAAATCGTCATTTCGGATATGAGTATCGATGTGTTTGGATGTCAATTATGTAACAAATCCACGGCTGTGAGTATTCGCGGTCTTCCTGGTACCGGCTTTAAATTCATCCACGACGGCGAGTACTATATAGACGGCAACAGGCTGTGCAACGTCGCCAATCCGGAGGATGAGCATGATGCTGTAACTATGAATCTTATGAAATCTGTAGTAAAGTAAGAAGTCGGTACTATATTTCAAGTAACGAGCAGATTGCGCCATGATATCGATGACAACAGCGCAATCACGCAAGTTCTTGAGTCTATGAAGGAAAAGTTGAACCGCTTGAAGACTGATTTCGATACAGCACAAGAGTTGACAATTCGCAACTCCTAGACCATTTCCCGATTGGATGCCTGATTAACTACGTTGAGAATCAATAGAAAAAAGTTACAGGTGGTGAATGAGTTGCATAAACCTGCCCGAAGGAACCATCGATGTCGACACGTTGACGTCCGAGGGTTGGATGAAATATGCCAAGAGGATCTCGTTGACATGTCAGAGTATGCAACAGAGAACCGTGGTTACAAGTATCTTCTAACCGTCATAGATGTATTTTCCAATTTTGCTTGGGTCATGGCAATGAGGAGTAAAAACGCTAAAGATGTGACAGCGGCTATGAACTTGAACCTGCTACAGGGTCGAATCCCAAAAAATTACAAGTTGATCAAGGTCGCGAATTCTACAACTCTGAACTTAAAGATTTGATGGAGAAGCATGGTATCACTCCGTACTCGGCACGTTCAGTAACTTGAGGGGTTACATGGATTTGGAAGCCAAAAAAAAAAAGCATATTTTCTCCATTTTTTTTATATAATATATAAATTATTTTATTAAAAATGTTAAGCACATAAAAAAGTAACATTTCAACAATATTTAAAAAAAATTTTCATCCAAAAATGTAGAAAATTCAGCCGGTGGGACCTGGTTTTCGGGGACCCCTAAAAAAAAGTGTCCACGTGGTGGTCAGGATAACTCATGATAGCTTTATCTGAAATTTAAGAACCAAATTTTTTCTGTTAGTAGATCAGTACAGCTAGTGATTGAACGAAGGATTAAAAAAAAAATGAAATTTGAATTTTTGGCAGGGTTGTATGCAAAATAGTTCAATTTTTGGTACAATTTACACTACGTATAGCCTTGTAAAATTAGTTGTAATCGAAAAAAAAAAAAACTTTCGTTCAATCACTCAGTCAATGCTATTTTGAAGTGCGCAAAATTTCAGTAAGATCGGTGTATTAGTTTTTGAGAAATCGTGTCCACCGGCTTCAAAAATAGTGTTTTCAGAAAAATGAGATTAAAATTTTAAGTAGCAATAAAATGAAGAATTTTTTTTTTAACTTACATAGAATCGTCGATTCCAGCTCCATAAAGCAAAGATCCTGCTGCAGCTGCGATGTCCAGGGCATCCTTTTGTTCCTGCCTAAGACGAATTCTTGCTTCTCATATCCCCGTCTCAGCTTTTTTCTCAGCTAGGAGTATGCGATGTCCATCCTCTTTTCGCGCGTTCTCGTGGTTATTTTTATGTCCATCCCGTACAAAAAAAAAAAGTAACAGAGTTGAGATCCCTTCGGTGAAAGTACAAGCGGCAACTGATGCAGCAATTTCAACTATTTTGGAACCAGCAGGAAGTATTTTTGGAGTGATTTCCCAAATTAACTGGTTCTGACACTCATTATTATTTTGCGTAAAGCCACCAACACACCGCTCTAGAAGCACATCTTTGTTAAGCTCTTCATAAATAGGCTTGATAGCTGACAAAACATCACTCGGCAATGGAGTATAATCGTGTTTGAATGATGATAAGACATTCATAGCTGAAGCACGCTGCCAAATGCACCATGAGTCAGGGCCGCTTGGGCATCTTTGGGCTGTGGATTTTGGTCCGTAGAGCTGTAGTGGAAGTACGTTGCCCATATAGCGTCCTTCATGTTTTGAACTGAATCACAATTTCTTCTTATAGACAGTTCGTAATAAACTGTTAATTTGTCAATTAATTTACCCGTAGGCTTGTCTTTGCCAGATAGAATTTTTGTTTCTACCCGTTTTACCTTTAATTTTTTTTTTTCCAGTAAATTGCGTAAACGGGTGCCCATCCTCTTTTGCACGTGTCCTATGCATTCTTTTACATTTATTTGAACATTTTCACCATAAGGTTTGGAATTAAGAACTCCGCAATATGTTTAGGAGTTTCCGTCTCCAACGTAATTGACGTATCTCAGGCCGTATTTTTCAAACGAACGTTGAAACATTTCAACGATTGATGAAACTTCCATATTACCAGCTGGCCCTTGGTGATTGGCACGGCATTCGTTTTTTTCTAAATGATCCTCTTGCCACTCTTCAAATTCTGCCGAATCTAGCTGTTTCTTCCAAGTCTCACATAATTTACAATATAAGCTTTTCACAAATATATCCAAAACATTTTCAGAACACCCACCAATCAACGTGACCACATAATGATGAATAACCGCGCTTTTTCCAACTGCCATCGCATGGTACAGTAACATATGTCGTATGTTCAACACCGTTTTCATCGCACGTTAGGATTTTTCTTCTTTTGCAGCTGAGGAAAAGAGTTTCTCGGCAACCGTCTTGATGCATTGATTATATCTTACTGATATAAAAACCGTACGTTGATTGATTCAAGAAAGGACTACTTATATCCATTAAGCCACAACATTTTTTACATCCGTCAAGACCTAAGCCTAATATTCGCAAAACAAAAATGAGTCTGCGATTTATTTCATACGCTTTACCTATTTTTTTAGACGATGAAATATATCTAGGCTGACACTTTTCACACTCCACCATTATTTTAAAACCAAGACGTAATTTTACACATTGTTTAAATTTAACTTTACCATCACATACTTCTTCCTCTCCATTTTCATTTATAATGTTAGAGCACTTCACAAAATTAGCAAGTGTTGAAAACACTAAAAAAAAGTCTATAATTGTATATTGAAGAGTAGCGTCCTCCGTCATGTGTTTCTCATCTTGACTTCCAAGTTTTTTCGCCGATGTGCTGACGAAAGAGGCATCTGCAGTCTTAAGATTAAATGATTGTTTCCTCTTTCTTGGTCTATCTTTTCTTCTTCCCTCTGCTCAATCAACTCTACTAATTTTATGCGGCTCCATTTTGCAAAAAAATTCGGTAAAAATTCACAACGCACACGTATGACCTCAAAGAAACCTCGTGGCTCAACAAGCAATAGTAACAGAAATATAATACGTGACCCTCAGAAAGTGAGAAAAACGAGCGGGAGAGACAGACAAACAACAGCTAAGCAGCGGTCTCGACATATCTGCGTCGCTCCCAGCCGGTCATTCCCAACGAGGGGAATTCTCAAAGACTCTCTCTCATAGACCTTTACTCTGATTGACTTAAAACTTTGGGAGAATATTCTAGATATTGTAATGTTAGATAATAAAATTAAAAAAAAAAATTGATTTTTTTAAATTTTCAAACCCATGTAACCCCATGAAGGCATCAATTTGTGAACGGTTTAACCGCACTCTAAAAAGTAAAATGTGACTACAATTCAGCCTACAAGGAAATTATCGGTGGTTGGATATAATATCGGACGCAAAATTCAAAGCTGGAGACAAAGTGCGAATAAGTAAATTTAAACATGCGTTTAAGAAAGGCTACACACCGAACTGGACGACCGAAGATTGTTCACCGTTAGCTTAGTAAATAATACCGACCCAGTGACGTAAAAACTTAAGGATTGCCAACCATCGAAGACGGATTCTACGAAGAATTGATTCGTGTTAAACACCCCGACGAGAAGGTGCTTAGGAAACGTGGAAATAAGCTTTTCGTGAAATAGCTAGGTTTCGATAATTTGCATAATAGTTGGATCAACAAATCGGACTTGTAGAAGGAATTTGAAGAAAAGAGAAGACAGTTATTTTACTCATTTTATTTTGTATCCCCACGGTAAAGTATTGGTAATTCCCGGAATAATGACTCTCTTGTCATCGCGCCAATTTACAAGGAGAGTACCGAGGGCCGACCTAGCCGATTTTCTACATTTGCAGGTATGTTGTTCTACATGGAAAATAATAACATACGTATTTTTGTATACGTGCTAATTCGTCCATTTAAGGGGTGAATAAGGCCCCTGAAGTTCACCCCCAAAAAGTGATTTTTCAGTATTTCTTCGAAAATACCCTACATATCGCCAATTTCATTGTTCCAACTAATACCTCATCAAAAGCCGCTGATATGCCGTACATTTGTGTTGCCGAGGGTTGCATCCTTTCCATTTCTGGGGGGTGAAATTAATTTTTTTTTTTCGGAATTTTTTCGCGATCAAATCTTCTGATTTCATCCAATTTTATCGAAAAAAATTCCACAGTATATAACATTGAAAGAATTAATTGACCTGTGCCGGTATTTTTGCGAAATTCCTATTGAAGGGGGTAAACCACCCCAAAATCATTCATTACCAATCCACATGCATTTTTTTTAAAAAAAGAGCTGAATAACATTCATTGACGATAAATAATGATGTTGAGAGTATTTTCGTGTCCAGATATCGCATACCTCAAATTTTACCTAGGGAAATTTTATTTATTTCCAATATTTTAATGTAATTTGTTGTACAAACGGCTACAATCTTACTAGAATCCTTTATGGTAAAGAAGAATGCGAAAAGATGATTTACACATGTAGCTCCTTTCCAACAAGAGTTTTGAATACGATTTACTATCCTTAAATTCAGTTCACGAACATTCCTTTAAAAATGATCCGTGTAAATTACTCCCCATCATCGCTTATTAACAAGAGATTTGATTCAACATGTAAATCACTGACAGTCAGAAATGATAAGTTATTATCAGTATTATAGTACTATCCGACCTTTCTGTTTTATATGCGTCATTATCACGGATGTATTAGGTTCGTATTTCTTACAGTAATGGTAGGCATGGAAAAAATGTTTGAGGCATAATGATTTCTTACACCATGAGCATCTCACAATTGTGATACTACAGCAACCTTCTGTTTCACAGCGAACATCAGAATTGTATCCAAAGCCGAACTGTACTGGATTTTCGAAATCTCTTGGTTTTTCTTCAATGTAACCACTTTTGTACCATGAAAATGTAAATAAATTGAAGTATTGAGGAGATGAGAATTGATTGTGAACCAAAGATAGAAATTTGATGATATTATTTCTCATATGGAGATTCAAATCTTCATTCATAAGTATGACGCTGTCCGAAAAATGCCTCACATCATTTTTCCACACTCTAAAGCCATACACATCTACTGGCCAAATTTTTCCAGTCCCCGTCGGAATTAATTTGGCAATCATATCTTTATTAACAAGAGTTCCTCCACTTCATCCACACAACTACAGAACAATGTCCGCTCCACAAATCAATCAACAATACACTCAAGGATCCAACATTTGGAATGTACACGTCCTTCAGCCAAGTTTTGAAATGGTCTGAAAATATATTTATTGAACATATTAATGAGAAAAAATACATGATAACCATATTAATACCTGAAGTCAGTTTTCCAGATTTAGACGCCATAACACAGACGTTGAAGGGGGTAAATAAATTCTTTACTACTGGTCCAAATTCTTCGCTGGGTTCTTTCAACACAATGAAAAGGGATGACAAAAGTTTCCCATCGGCTGATATTAGTGGTTGACTAGTATAATTGTGACTAGCCGAAGAAACAGATTGCACCAAACATTGAACTTGTTTTTCTCCTTCAACTGCCAATGTTCGTCCAGAGTGTATTTCCAATTGGAATCCACTCTGATCCGAATTGACAACATTTCGTGAACCTTTTGCTAAAATCTCTCGTCTTATATCGGCTACAAAGGAATCGGATTTCTGCTGTAAGTAGTCTGCACCTTCAAACGTTTTCTTTGTAATAAATTTATTAATTTTCCTGCTGACAATTCTATGACCTCGTTTGAAATTATTCACCCAGTGTCCGGAAGCTCCGAAACGGACACCTTCATGACCAATTTCTTTTTACGCTTGTAGAGCCCATCTTTACAGATCTATATCATGTATAATATGTCCAGCATCAACTGCGTTTTTGAAATTTTCCAAAACAAACTGACAGATTCGTCGTATTTTGTCTCTGTAAGTACCCCCTTTGATGAGTATATGAGTCCAGCATTTTAATTGTGAGATGGATCTGACTTTCCAGAATCGATTCTGTACAGTTTTCAATGCGAGATTCTTTCCCTTTCCACTTCTCCAAAACTCCACAACATGTTTTATAGTCATGAGACAATTCTTCAGAATCCATTGAACACTGTTCAATATCATCGCTCAAACTCCATACTTTGTCATCATCCTCTACTATTTGCATTGGAGCATCTTTATAAGGCTCCTGAACACCTAATTTTTCGTTTTTTATAACTTCTATATCATTGAATTCATGCATAGCGTCAAATAATATATTTTCAATGATTACTTTCAACTCAATTTCTCGCTGTGTCAGAGGAGTATTTTCCAATTGTAATCCTGAATATGTCACCAGTAGCAATTGTAGAACATTCATAGGATTTATCACCATTTTGATGAAATATAATTTGAGGCCCAGTCACTTTTCAATTCCAAGTTTAGTTATTGTTATAGATATTCAAAGTGGACATAGAAAAAAATTTGATATAATTCCACAGAGTGATCATACCTGCACAATGACGTGTTTTGATTCTCTTCACTATTCATCTAAAAAACTGTGAAATTTAATATTTCCAGGATGTGCTTCAGTGAAATAATAAAATATAAATGACAATGAATGCACTGAACGATGCGTTACTTATATAAGCAGTGTCGGCAAGACATTGAATCGCACTCGTTAATGAATTCTATATTGATTATAAAACTGCGTCATTTCTCATTTATCAGTTCGAAAATAATACAATCCCATGTTTATTAATAATGAAGAGAACATCATATAGGGTCATATAGCTCAACAGATTCAGACAATTTATACCTGTTTCAATCGTTGTTTACGGAAGGAAAGACATGGCATTCAATGGGGACATTTCCCGGGAGAAAATTTTCCACACGTTCTCTTCAGGAAATTTCATGAAATTTTTTCAAAGTATGTAACCGCTGACCACAACAATACTCTCAACATCATTATTCATCGTCAATGAATGTTATTCAGCTGATTTTCTCAAAAAAATACACGTAGCTTGGTAATGAGTGATTTTGGGGTGGTTTACCCCCTTCAAGGGGAATTTCGCAAAAATACCGGAACAGGTAAATTAATTCTTTCAATGTTATATAATATGGGATTTTTTTTCGATAAAATGAGTTTTAGGAGTCATTTTCATCCCTTAAATGGACGAATTAGTACATAAAAAAAAATACGTATTTTATCATTTTCCATGTAGAACATACCTGCGAATGTAGAAAATCGGTGGGGTCAGCCTCGGATACTCTCCTTGTTAGAGCTATTTTCCACTGTCGAATGGTGTATACGGAATGTTTTTTTACTTCGTATAAGATGCTGCGTTTCGATTACATCAACCTGATTCGAGAGACATTAGAAATAGTTGCCGAAAGTTATTTGCTTCAACGCGGATCCTTCCACCCCGTTTGCACGGTTCTTATCTTTATCTTCGCCTAAAACTTTAAAACTATACAATTTTGCGTGCAGTCCTACAAATTCAGTCATAATTTTCCCATTATTCTCGTCTCTCATTAGACCTACAATCTTTTTATTTACTAGCGGTATTCCGTACACATTATCCGCGGGGTAGTTGGATGTGTCGAACAAGTGGAAATCGCGCTTAATGTATTCATATATATCGGTAACGTTAAAGTGGTACAGTAAGCTATCTATATCAGTGTAGAATAATTTTGCTCGCTCCCCGAACGTCGGCTTAACTGTTTCAATGCCACGCAGCGCGATCGCGCTTTTCGCGTAGTGTGGTGAACTGTGTCGCGATGTTTGGTCCCGATCGTCAATTCGCAACGCTATCGCGCTTCATGGTACAATCCGACACAGATTTTTAAAAACCCCTGGCACTAAAACGGTTAATATAATTATAATGGAAGTCATAAATTTAAGTTTTAGAGATGTCTAAAATACAAAATTCTACATAGATAAGCCTATTGAATTTAATCTGCGTTCGATTCATTTCGATTATCACTATATCCTCTTCAAAGATGGTGCAGCTATGAAAATTTGGTTTCCCAATGAGAGCTTTCGCGCCGTACCCCTCGTCCCACTTGGTAAAGAGTTTGACATCATTTCGATTTCTAACGTTCCCCATCGTTTTCCGAAACATTGCGTCATTCATTAATTTATAGAAATTCTTTTCGAAATCGTTATGAGACTTTTTTCGTAATTCTGTATTTAAATCCATGTATTTTTTAAACCAAGGACTTTGATTAAATTTAAGAACTCGATGAATTTTTGTTAATTTCATGCCTAAACTTAAACATTGCTTTAAATTTCGATACTGAATAACGTATCTTTTTTCGACAGAAGCATCATCATTGATTTTGTCGTATTTGAGCCAGGAGGTGCGCAGTGATCGAGACATAAAGGCAAATTTTTAAAAATTTCGTGACGCGATTCGGGACACACATCAATCTCAAATATGTACCCTGCTGAGGAAGTATCGGAAATATTCCGAATACCGAGTTGATCGAAATTTTGTTCCCACTCGAACGATTTGAAAGGTAAAAATTGGCTCATGGCGGTCCCGTACAAATTAATCACGTCGTAATACGTTAGATACGACTCGTCCTTACTCGTATCGAAATCTATCCTCATGTACCTGTTATTCGCTTTGGCGTATCGTTTACAGCACTGAGCCACGCCGCCGCGAATACCTCTCCCGACAAACAATAACATTTCCTCGTCAAGAAGTTCGAGTTCGATGTCCGACACGTTAACATAGCATCGAAGGCAACACCGGGTGCCGTAAAATAATGTAGAGCGTCCAATTTGTACGCAGAAAAATATTTGCATCTGAAATTTTCAAAAATTTCAGCCAAGAGTAGCACGTCAGTCTTCAGATACAGATCCGAATACTCACCTAAAGTTTTGATATCAAACGTTTGCCAAACGTCGGTTACGCGTAAATAATAATTTTCAGAAATCTCTTCGTTATTTAATTTTGAGATAAATTTTTCTTTAGGAGGTAGCCGAGTCTTTTCAAGTTTCTCTCAACGGTCAATGTATTCATAGGGAAAAAACACCCTTTCTAGTCAAATGTTCAAATTCCTGCCCGCTGTTGCAGTGTTGACGCGTAATTAATTTCTCGGAATCGTCCATATAAGATGATAATTTTTCGATACTACTGGCCATAAACCGGAACGAATCAATGAAACGAAAATTAATGCTCGTAATTTTGACGCTCTTTATAAGTGCTTTATATATCTCTTTATTTACCGGTAATAGACCAATCGCGCCCTCGAAAGAATTGGCCAATGTGAGCACGTAAAAAGTGTGAATTATGCCAGATAGATTGTGAAAAACTACGGGAACTGCGTGCGAATTATTATAATTCAAATTACACCCCGGATGTGCAGGACCGCGATACTTGCCTGGGAAGTGACAGTGATCTCGACGCTTGACATCCTGAGTTGTAAAGGGTTTCTTGCAGATGTGACAAAATGCTGTAGATTCAAATTCGTGTATCTGCGTGGTATTAAGTGGTTCCATAGGAACGACGCGGTTATGGTAATATTCCAAAGATTGTGCTAATTCCCGCAGCTTGTCCATAAACCACTGTATACTGTTCTGTTCGCGGTTAATTTTAAATTTGGATAACGACTCGTCAAAGGTACAATGCAGATAGCATGCGATACTATACGGGGTATGTTTTTGGTATGGTATCGTGTTTGTCGATTGAGGGGTGTTGGTGACTGATTCCAACATGCATTCAATGTCGGTATATATAACGAAAGGTAAGGCTTCTTGATATTTGTAAGTTGTAAATTATAACATTTTCGCCTTTTCACTCGGTGAAACGAACCGACACTTATTCATATTCATGAAATCGAGTCTATATTTTTCGAAAGAATTCGTCGTTACAAAATAACACAGACACCGATCGTACAATTTAGCGTCGTGCTCATGTTTAGTAATTGGCGATCTCAATAGACATGACAGATATCGGATCCAAAATGATACACTGCATTTCTTGAACAGTCCTGTGTCATCATCATCATCATCCTCAATTTTACTTTCTACCATTAGCAGATGAATCGTGGATTTATCTGAGATTTATTTATTCAAGTAAAATGGAATTATTTCACTTTTCATTGTCACTTTTTCTACCAATTGAATCTATCCCGTAAACATTAATTGCTAACCCATTTAATTTTTCAAACTTCGGGATATCCTTGAAACTCATCGGAAAATTCAGACCTTCATGTTCTAATACTGAATTGAAATGTGGATACGAACTTACACAACTTGCGTTACTAGTGGCAGGAAAAAAGGGCTGATGTCACAGCCAACAGAAAACAAAATGGATCATTGTTTCTAACGTTCATGACGGTTTTCTTATTTTGTACATATTTAAGAAATTCGACGTTCGTGGATACGCCATCACGTAACGATACGTAGTTATTAATGTTCACCATTAAATTTATGATTTCGGTTAACGACCAGCCCGACTCTCTTTCCTGGAAATCCTCGATGTCCACTAAGTTTGCTCTTCGCGTGCTCGTAGAACCACTGCTCGATGTTCGTTGCCAGAAGAATGACTTTAATCTTCGTGTTTAAGACCTTTACCTCTACAACGGTTTCACCGCCTTTCGTCGTCTCAAGTTTACAGCACAGCACGACATTCACCTTCACGTTGCCCTCTTTCTTGAGAGCGTTCCTCAGTCGAACAGTGATCAGATTCTTGGAGTCCTCCAGGAACCGTTTCAAGTCCTTGTGCAGCAGGTTGACTATCACTCCGGTCCTTACTCTCGACTTGAACGCGAACTCGATCTTTTCTCCTGTGTCCCGCAACGCCATGACACTCCTTTCGTCGTTCTTTGAATTTTACGCCGAGCCATTTCTCCATCGAAATTGTCACGTCGTCGAGAGGCCTGTCCTCTCTCCCACCGAAAGAACGCTCCTTCTCAGGATTTTGTTCAATAGTCGTAAATTTTGCGTCTCAAATCTGATCCATTTATCGTTTCTCAATTAGGTAATTTGATATTGAAAATGCAATGGAATCCGATACTTCTAAGAACCGGTCGCAAATCTTGAAAGCTTCGGAAACGACGAAGTTTCCGGAATCATCTCGAAGACGTTTTCGGAACGTTCAAGGGCACATCTCCTCTTGTATGATCGAGGTTCTAGAAGAATTCCAAAAAGTGCCAACGAAATTTCTGGAATCGTCCCGCGGACGTCGGAACGCTGCAGGTAGATTCCTGGAATCGGCAGGGAGGGGCGCTGCAAGGACGGCGTCGCCTGCTTATGCGCTTTCGGGAATCGCGTTAGAGGAGAGAACGTTGCATCCCACCATGGAATTCGCAGCGGATGGGTCATTTTGGCGCGAGCAAATTTAGACGTGACTTTCGGGGTACTCTGATACAGTCGTCACCGGCTCGTCAAGTGAAATTTGATACTTGTAGAGCAAGTTTGCACATGCTGTAAATGCGACGGTCCTCCGATATCGTCCAAGTCGGATGACGTTCAAGGATAGATCTCCGATTCTTGGAATTCGGGGTCCCTGTTGCATCACCCCGCTAGAAGGGGAGTCTCTCCAACGTTGCTCGGCGTTTCAGCTTATGTGTGCGTTCGAACGTTCTACAAGGGCAGTCTTCGACAACCTTGGGGTCTCAGTTACATCATCGGTAGAACATCGCATGCAAGGGGAAGACTTCGATTCTTGGAATTCGGGCCTCCTTACGACACCCTCGTGCGCAATCGAATGCTCGAGAACGTTCCATACCCTTTCGGGGGGCGATGGGAGAGGGGGGTGCGAAAACGTTACTCGAGGCGTTTCGCGGGGTTCGCGAGCAAGCAAGCAATTTAGCACGGACACGTGCCCTCTTCCGGTGGCGTCATCTGTGGACGCTAGGGTGAACTACCTCGAGCGTGGGGGAAAATCGCGGTATTCCAGTGAAATTCCCAGAATTCTAGGCAAATTCTCGGAAATCGAGGCTCGACGACGGGTAGTTCGCATGGACGAGAACCGTCGACGGCTCTCGAGGTGTCGGTAACATGTCGGTACAGGAATCTGTATCCAGAACCGCCACTGGTGTACTACTAATTATAGTAGATGATGATTATAGATAGTTGCTTTCCCTTTCTCGGCATGCGATCTCTGTATTTGTCAAGTACCTTCTGTACTCTCGCTAGGCAGAGACTCGTAAAGCGTTTATTAATCACTGCGTTTCGCCAAAATAGTTATCATAGTACATCCCGAAATAGTTTTTGTTTCTCGCCTCGTCTCTTGATCGCCCTCTGTTTATTATTAGGTATCAATTCGGTATCACCCATGGCCAAAGCGGAGTTAGGAATGGGATTGTGCAAAAATTTTGTATATTTGGAAACCCGAATGTATTTTTCGAGGTTTGGTGCTCCGGCACGCGTGGCGTCGGATAGTTAATGTAATAAACTATAGCTGAATGGATCCGGAAGTCCATTGTCTCGCAACTGGAATTGGGAACTAAGGTAAGTGTACAAGTGGCCGAATACCATCTTGAATATTTCTCATTATTAAGCATTCCATAAATGAAAGTAGAAAAATATTTACTGTGAGTAACAGTTGAAGATAAAAGAATAGCATCTTATTTTTATTAATATTGAATAAAAAATATAAGTATTTCAGAATCTGTTAGATTCACATCGGCATAATTTTGCATTTTTCACATCGAAAAAATTGTCGAGAAATGGCTATTTTATTTTACAAAATTTGAAGGATGTAACCCTTTGGGGTAAAATGATAGCGTATATCGTCTATACATGGCGAATAATATGAGGTTTATCTCGATACAAAATTTCCAATAGTTCTTGAGATATTAAAAAGAAAAATAACGTTTTTCGGGGGTTAACTTTAAGGGTCCATTTCACCCCTTAAATCGCTGAGTTAGCACGTATAAAAAAATACAACTTTAATGTTTTTTCATATACTATAACGTATCACAGAATGAATAAAATCGGCAAAGTACAACCTCGGGTACTTTTCTTGTAAGTTCTTTCAATTTAGAGATTTCAAATTTTCACTTGGAGAATCAG
The DNA here is from genome assembly GCF_000612105.2 of Orussus abietinus. NCBI lineage: Eukaryota > Metazoa > Arthropoda > Insecta > Hymenoptera > Orussidae > Orussus > Orussus abietinus. The sequence goes on along the minus strand of NW_019394536.1, from coordinate 19,971 downwards.
ACAAATAAACTTACGTGAGGTGACAGTGCAAGAAGTGATCACTCTCGCCACAGTTACAGAATCGACCTCCTAATTTAGGCCCAGTTCCGCGACTTTAGTTAATCGAAGTTTAACTGCTTTACAACACCCAGTTTAAATCTGCTGTAAACCAATTAAACTCCGATTAGCTCAAGTTATGGAACCGGGCCGCATTCAAATCATATGGTGGAAATATCGGATATATTCAATTCGGTATTGAATAATTTTCGACACAATAAGTGAGAGTGCTCACTTATCGTACTTTCACTTCACGCGAGTTTATTGACCTGGTTTCGTATCTCTGAAGTAGAAAATGCGAAATCTTTAGTACGGGTGAAGATAAAATGTGTAACATTGCATGATTAATAAAAAGAATTGCGAGCCGATTAGGGCGTTTTCCAGCATTTATTTTTATATCATTGCAGCAGGAGAAAGGATATATTTATTTTTCAGCATTTTCACTAATTTTGAGGAACAGAATAAAATCCTAGAATTGATCTCCAACTATGTTCCGGTTAAATCGAGTTATGGAACCGGATCTTAGTTAGTACCATATTTCACTCAATTGCCTTATTTTGTTTTCAACATTCAGTTGCAAGAGTCAGTTCAGTTTCAACGAAAGAGTACAGTTATATTAATGTTGAACGGTGATATCGTAGCGGTAAACATGGAAAATGTGGGAAATATAGGTTTGTATTTAGAATAGCGGCTATGGTTATTTGGCTTTGTTATTAAGAATCAGATTATTTGCAATAATTGATGAAAATCTCCACGAGAGGCTCGAGAAAACCGGCAGAACTAGGGAAGGAAACAGCACCGAGGAATTCATTGAAGTTATCGACGAAAGAATCGAACGTATAGAAGGTAGGAACTCCCGAGAAACCATTACGAGGAATGCGGTGAGAAAACCGTCATGATGGTTCCTGCGGTCGAAATTTCTACTTAGAGTAGTGTGGTAGAGAACATTGACAGAAAAGTTTGAAGATGATGGCGAAAAGTGAAGATAGTATCATGAAAAGTACGAGTGAAGGGGTACCCGGGATCGAAATTCTATTATCATTTGAGAAAAAGGAAGAAAAACTAGACATTGCAAAAGAGGAGAGATGAAATAAACTAGAAGAAAGGCAGGAACAAAAAAAGAGACAAACTCGCAAAATCAAGAAACTCAGTACAGTTTCGAGCCAAATACATTATTGAGTGAGAAACTCACAGCATCGTGTTGTTACGTAGGCATCCCCCATACCCTAATCTAAGGAAAAACCCATTTTCCGATCACCGGAAGCTAGCCACGGAAATCCGAGTAGGGAAATGCGAATAGGAAACTCTTGCGAAAGGATCCAACAATAAATCAGCTGACACGACCAGTTCATCGGCCAAGACGACTCCAAAAGTCATCGACCGATCCGAGGCGAACAACCTGATGACCACACAATGCGTCAGTACGACCCAGAAGCGCCACCCTCACCTGGGCCCTAGTATCTCACACCAATTGGAAGGCCCTGCAAATAAAACCAGCCTTCAGTCAACGAGTGGCAGTAGTTTGTGTCATTCAGAGACCAGTTAGTCTCTTCAAGTCAAGTCAACGTCGACCTCGAGTGGAGCTCCCAGTCCTCGGTACTCCGTTCCTAGCGAGTCAGAGACCGAGATGCCGGACTCCCTGTCGAAGACCATCTATCCTGCGAGCAGCAGTAGTGCCACCAGGTACTCCAGCGATCCCAGCGCACTGAGTCAGGAACAGACGGCAGCACTGCGACTTCCGTTGGACGGGAGGGTTCTAGGACACCTCCAACCCTAGGGCACTCCACGGGATGAAGGTGTCCACGCGCAGCTATCTGGCTGGGTCGATCAAAGGAGAGTGTCACCGACTTTAGCCACTTATCAAGCCAGGTAGAGGATCCTTCGCAAACTTGACTCATCTTCATTCCATTCTAATGTACTTCTTAACACCTCATATCTCCGATCAACCCGAATTCTAACCATTATCGCGATTTCCATGCCTTGCCCCGGTCAACCAGATAGATTAAGATCTCAGCGATCGAGCGAGAGTCGACTAGACTCTCCTCGGTTGCTCTGTTTACGTTTTGGGGTCACCGGCGCCAACGGTCGGCGCCGCCCGCGCCCCGCGCGTATCGTTTTCGGGGGGGGGGGGGGGGCTCGCTGGAATTCGGCCGGCAGGGCCCTTCTTCGTTCGTCGACCGTGAACCAAGGCGGAACTCGGTAATCGAGACGTTCCCCTCACAAGCCTCGTCGTTACGAGACTTTTTCGTTTCACTCGTTCGCGAGTGTTCGATCGCGGGTGCCTCGACCGAGGATTTTGTGCCACCTCGATCGAGGAGTACGGCCGCCCCCGCCATCCGGAGGATCCGGACCCCGGTGTGATAATAAAGGACCATATTCGAGAACCAAGTAAGTGTGCATTATTAATCGCCCCCTATTCCGTTCGGCCCCTCCGAGACGCGAGACCGCTCGAGCGCGTGTGAGCCATTTTTCGAACCCGGCCCCTCTGACCGGCGTTTAGCCAGCCGAGGCTCAGCCCCCAGAAAATCGACCCGGATCGGCGTCCCCGCGAGGACGCCTGGCGCCCAAGAAAATCGCCCCTCGGACGCCCAGATAATTTGCAGCGCGGCTCCTGCCCCCGACACCGCGTTACAAAGGCGAATTTCGAAATTCAAAATGGCGGATCGAATGTGGCGAATAATATATTTTCAAAACGATAGGATTATTATAAAAGATAGTCTAGCGTGGTTTTTACAACCGCATAATCCGAATCTAGTAACAGAATTTTGAAATTCAAGATGACGGATAAAAATACATAAACGGATTAATTTTTATAAAAATAAGTTTTTCACGGTATTCGTGACCACTGAACTCAAATCTGACAACATAATTTCAAAATTCAAAATGGCGGACACGAAATTACAAAATGATTGTATTTTTCTAAGACAAAAGGATATTTTTGAGGTCGCTGAATTCGAATCTGACAATAGAATTTTGAAACTAAAAATGGAGGATATAAAATTTTAAAAATGAGATTTTTGTTCGATAAAATTGTTTCTCAAGATCTTTAGGGTCATTGACTCCAAACCTGTAAACAAAATTTCAAAATCCAAAATGGTGCATCCAATATGGCTGATAAAAATGAAAAAACGGTTAGTTTAAAAAAAAAATGAGCCTCGCGGTAGTCGTGGTTGCTGACTTCAAATCTGATAACAAAACTCCGAAATTCAAACGGGCGGACAAGAAAATACAATATGGTAGCATATTTTATAAAAAACGAAACAGTTTCCCCAAGATCTACGAGGTCGGGGAATCCAATTCAGGAAACAGAATTTAAAAATTGAAAATAGCCGACCTAATATGGCGGATAAAAATGTAAAAATGTTTGGATTTTCATAAAAATAGGTTTCTCACGGTTTTTGCGGTCGCTACATCCAAATTTGATACCAGAATTTCAAAATTTACATTGGCGGATAAATAATGATGCTGTTACGTGACGGCCGAGTGGCTAGCGAGGCCGGGGAAATTTTGTTGATTCCTCCGAGCGGTATAGTAATAATAGAAGAATTAACTCGCACGCACGCGTAACCAGTTCATGATTTGAGAAATATAGAGAGGATAACCAGAGCAGCTAGGTCCCTCTTCAGTGGGATCGGTAGGTTTTTGGTCCTCAAAGGGTGGTTGGAAAGTTGCAATGAGGACTCAAGAGATGTTTTATGGTTTCGTGAGAATTAAGTCGTCGTTTTACATTGTATCAAATAGTATTACATTGAATCAAATAGTTCTATTCCTGATGCAAGGGGTACAGTGTCCATGGGGTTAAGGTGCGTAAAAGATATACTGTGATGAGCGGTTCGTCGCGAAACGAGACAAGGACGCTGGAGGCCACGCGCTAGCGACTCGCGGACGTGTAACGATATATGTCCGCGTATCAATTGCGGAATGCTGACGCGACATTCTTCGCTAACAAGGTGCGTTTTGCCTTACTCAGCAAGGACAGTGAATAAGTTGCGATTTATATTGTGAGGAGTTAGAATTTGGAGGTCGTTACCGCAAGGTGAATACCGAATTCTGTTGCAGGTTAGTAATTTGGAATAGGCGTTAAAAGAGAGTGATGAAAGAGTAAAAGAGTGAAAGGGTGGACCTCTTTCAAGAGGACCTGTACCTTGGCTTCGCAGAGGCTTTTACTTCCGGTAACGTCTCTCCTACGTCTCTTGCCAGTTGCGATGAACTGCACGTGAACGCATTCAAACCGGGGCGTGTCCTAGGATTGGAGCTTCCTAAGATTCTCCCGTTGGTCCGGCGCCGTCGTTCTTCTCACTGTTGGCTAGTGATATCAGAGTACCGAAATGTACAACTGTTTCTAACAGTATGGTCAGCTCTTCAGAGAACCCCAGCCACACAAAGTGTGGACTGACTGACTGAGAGATCGATCTTAGTAGAAAACTGATTGACAGGCCGCCTCGGACTAGCGGCGTGCTCTTTTTCGGTGCAGTTTTTATACGAGATCTTATCCTTGAGATGCCCGTGAGGACAGGGTACCATTCCTTGTTTTTGGATTTTCTTGCTACGGACTTGATCGGACGTGATTAGGAAGTCACTATGTTGACGGGTGAGTTGGCTCCGTGTTTTGGTCTAAAGTGCGGTTCAGTGCGGAAGGCGTACGAATAAGCCAAAACGTTCCTCGATGATTGCTCCACTCGTTGTTATTTTTCCGGGTTAATCAGATGATACTATCGTTGCTTTGGATTCGATATTTATCTTCTGGTAACTGACTCATACTTAACGTAATGCGCGCCTCTCTATTTTGAGGAAATAAGGTAGCCACGTAACACTTTGACTACATAATTAATTAATGAATTACTGATTCTGAAAAACTATATCGAAACAAATAAAAAAAGTAGAAACTAAATTTGAAAACAATATTTTATTTAGCGAGCACGAACATGATCAAATACTAGGAGTATACGTCGGGTGCTGGCCAAATAAAATATGGTTTTCAAATTTAGTTTCTACTTTTTTTATTCGTGTCAATATAGTTTTCAGTATTCTAACGGGTGCAAATTAAGAGTGCGCGAGATTGTACTATGGCCATTATTTTGGGATACGTAGGACGTGCGCAATTAGGATGGCGTAAGAGTAGGGATGCCTCGGGAGAGGGAAGCACGGCTCGCGAGCGCGGAGCACCACGAGAGAGCACAATTAGTCTGGGATATCGATCGGATAACGGTCAACGGGTTTTCTCTCTCATATTAGAACCTGTCGATTGAACACGTCGCGAAAACTCATTCCCCGGAATTTTGAGTCTGAACCGGAAACGCACGAGCATACCGAATCCAGATTCGATTTGGAGTACTCGAAAGCTGCAAAATCACCTCGTTCAGAAACTGTTCGTCCCTCGGTGACCGAGCATTGTCGCCCACGATCCGAGCCAGACAGTTCTCTGAACGAGAAGTCGCTCTTTAGAGTTCCATCCTAAACTCGATGACCGAGAGTTCCCGCTCACGATTCGAGTACGGATGAAACTCTCGATAAGAACGAATGCGTTTGCTTTGATTATTTTCAGGTCGTGTGTTCCAGTGGGCCTGGCATAGCGATCACACCCACATCCCATTTTCTTAAAATCCTGTCTATTAATATCCTACACTTGTATACTCCAAATCGCACGTTGCGACTGATAACAGAATTTCTAGTCCACAAAACCTTAACCCAGCTAGTATCCGAGGCTGGATAACATAATTTAAGTAACGCTAAAACCCGGAGAAATTAACTCCGGATGAAACATAGATCCGTGGTCGATTTTAGTCCGCGAAACCAATTGTTAGTACATTGTTTCAATTAGGGCTGATCAGTCATCCGAATTAGGTCCCAATTTCTCATACCAGTTGTTAATTAACAACATTGTATTTCAATCCCACCAACGGCTAGGTTTTAATTCAAACGCGTCGGTAAGAACTCGACACGTGGGGAAGGGGGACGTGGAGAGACGCGGGGACGGTTGTTAATTCCGATTTGAATCCTACCCCAAACCACCCGATCCGAATAACCTTTATACCCCATGTTTCCATATTCCATGTGGATTCTATGATGAACGAATAGAACGCACCGATGATGGAATAAGTCGTTCTCACTGAGGATCAGTTCCTTTCCTTTATTTTCCGTATCTAAACACGTGAGTCAGGGGAAACTCCTTTAATCCAATTAGGATTGCACCGACTTTAAATTAAAGGGGCCGGAAATTCGAGCATTTTCCAAGAAATTTAAATCGCCGAATTTCACTCAGACAGGACCGCGCCGCAGCGCTTAGCGTTAGAAAAACTCGCTCGAACCGGTTCGCGCGGATGGGCCTCCCGAAATCCAAAATACTGACACGACCAGCTGATCGCTCGTGAAACGCTCATCTCTCTCTCTCGCCAGTCTCTTTTTCTTTTATATTTTAGAATTTTAATTAATTTCGGTCTCAGGAATCGTGAGGCTCGAACCCTCGAAGGATGCGGTTTTTCGGTGCATAAGCACGGGTCAAAACCGCATACCATTACAATATTTGTCTTCGGTTTGAGGAAGCAGACAATCTTGTACATACGACATACGTGAAACCAAATGTACTGTCCCATTTGGCAAAAAGATTTAAGCTGAGACTAATGGAATGAATGTTCTACTATATTCGGCAAAAATTGTTGATTTTTTCATGGGAAGCGAGCAATACGAGCTATTTTTGCAATTATTTGAATAACGATAAATGTATTTGGCTACATTTTTGTACACGAAAAGCGTTTTGAGGGGATTTCACTCCTTTATGTAAAAAAAATGTTAATGTCTGTTATTAATAATAAAATCGGCAAATGTATCTGATACCGTCCGATAATATGAAAGTATAATAACTACAAACATATAATTTGATAAACAGTTACTAAAAATATGTATATTTCGTAAACGGAGTATACATAAATATATTTTTTTATATTAAGGGGTATGGCCACTGTAGCGGGTATAAAATCATGTGCATATTCAACAATTTCTTATTGCATAAAAAGTAATTTATTTACAGAACTAACTACAGGTACATTTAGTGTATGTATCGAAGTAACAAAAATAGTTTTCTTTATTCATTTCCTTATGCAAAATGGCCGACAACTCCTATTTGCTTATTTCATCTTTTTTCCGAGGCGTTCCACGGCGTGACATTTGGCGTCCACGATTTTTGACCTAGAACAAAACAAAAAAATTCTCGTTAATCTACCTAAAAATACCTAGAGAAGTACATATGGCATTTTAAAAATATCAATTTTTTCGAAAATGGCAGGTATTTGACGTTAACAGGTGAATTTCCAGGGAAAAATTTCGTATAAAACTGCTTATAAAATGGAAAGTTTTTAATTAATCAAAAATTCCGTATGTACTTCTCTGCGAAATACAATTACAAAGATGATTTAAAATTTGAAGTCAATCGGAAGAATATTGTCGAAGTTATTTATCACGCGAATTAGAAAAACGCTGTTTGATAAAAATGCGTTTAAAGTATGACGTATAACTTTTTTGTTGTTAAACTTGGAGAATTTAACCAAAAAAATTGTTTACCTTTATTCTGCGATGCCAGCTCAATAAAGTTGGCCTTCTAAGGCAAGATTTTTCTCCTCTTCAGCTTTCCTACGCACAGTTACGCACAGTATGTACAGTTTTCATTGCTACAGCAATTGCTTCGACAAGTTTGTCATAAAAGGAATGTCATATCGGCCGTGGCAATTCCATGAAGGCCCAAACTTTTTTATACCATCAAGAAACTCGGTAGAGTTTCGAGCCAAATACATTTTTGAGCGAGAAACTTGTAGCGTTGAGCGATGCGAGAAACGCGCCCTGCGCGTTGAGTTCGAGCGAAACGCTACAGAGTTATATACAGTAAGGATCAGGATTTTAGGAGTGGGGGAAATGAAAATATAATTTCTTCTTTGCTACAGATAAAGAAATAAACTTTCGATCAACTCAAAAAATTCAGTAAAAAATTAGGATTTTTTTAAAATTTACCCGACTCTGATTGCTGCTATGTACGCAAAGATATGGCACGATAATGTTTTCGGCACTCTCAGAATCGTTGTTCTCATATCGTCATCGTCGTCCCTCCAGTCACGAACTACCATTTTCGCACTCACATGATAGGTCAACCCTCATACGACTTTTGGTACGACATTCGATGGCGCCCCTCGCGGAATGATAATGAACTGCAGCGCTCAGCCCTGCAACGATCGACGATCACACCGAGTACGACGCGTCAACGCATCGAGGATGAAAAACCAATCAGAATT
>NW_019394536.1:0-11519 GCF_000612105.2 Orussus abietinus | reverse complement strand
GGAAAATATACTATGACATTTGGGAAAAATAACTGATTAGAGTTTTAATAGTATGAAAGTACTATTGTATTTGGCAAAGATAATTGATTTACATTATTCCGAGGCAAAACAAATTTTTTGGAATGGGTGTACTTGTATTATGTGGGGGAAAATATACTATGACATTTGGGAAAAATAACGGATTAGAGTTTTAATAGTATGAAAGTACTATTGTATTTGGCAAAGATAATTGATTTCCATTGTTGAGCTATTTTTGTATTTGAAGTCGGAAATAAAAATGTATTTGGCAAAGTTTTTTTTACACCGTATTCAAACTTTCACCTAATAATCACATCGCTAAGATGATTCTGCTATTAATTTCATACCCATGTCTCACATAAGGGAAATTAGGTATTTCAGTTTTTTCACACTGGTTACAAGAAATTACGATCTTGAAACCCAAACTGCGCATGGCCGATTCAGTGATTTTTACGTCTTGACCGCACGTTTTGCAAATTACGACTTGAGCAATCGCGTTCAGAACAGTTACAACATTTATAAATCTGTTACCGAATTCGGCATTAGTGTCAGTATCACGCAAACTCGCTGACAGTCGTAGTTTCTTGGCCGACGCGTTCACGCCTTCTGCATCTGCCTCTGCTAAAAATCGGTTTACCAGTCTACGCTTCGAAATATTGGTCTTGTGCGAAGACCAAGTATTTGATTTTGATCCCTTTCTTGATACATAAACCTTTTTTTGATCACTCATTTCGGCTGCGCACAAAAAAATGCTTGAACTCGCACAATACAAAATCACGCACAAAAAGCAGAAGAGCAACAGAATGGCGTCATTTCAACGGTCATACTGGCATTAGATGATGCTCTATCGGTATGTTTTCGTACAGGTAGACAACCAGTGCTCTCTAATGGTATAGCTCCGAAAATCCGAGGGTGTCACGCGGCGCGCTCGGGTACTCTACGGCCGCGCTACAAGTAGGCTTACGTTACGCGTTCAAAGTCGGTAATGAACATTTTGTTTCGCTGTAAGTCGGATGCTAACTTATTCTTATGATATTAAAGCATCGTTTAATCGAAAAAAAAAATCGTTTTTTGAAAATTCTACCGTGGCCATACCCCTTAACACCCTCAACATTTTGAATGGCACCATAATTTATCCGCCAATGTACATTTTGAAATTCTAATATCAAATTTGGATTTAGCGACCGCAAAAACCCCGAGGAACCCATTCTTATAAAAATTCAACCACTTTTACATTTTCATCCGCCCTATTGGATCCAATGGCTGATGGCTGTTCGCCATCTTGAATTTAAATATTCTATTACCAGATTTGGAATATGCTGTTAAAAAACCACACTAAGCCGTTTTTATAATAATCCAATAATTTTGAAATTATAATATTCGCCATATTGGGTCCGTCATTTTTAATTTTGAAATTATATTATTTGACTTGGCTTCGGCGATCTCAAAAACATCAAGAAACCTTTTTTTCTATCAAAATCCAATCATTTTAAAGCTGGGATGCGTATAGTTCCTTTTCGTTCCGAGTAAGGCGGTGTGGCATGTTGGCTGCCCAAAAACTCTATGACAATCCACCTATCTTGTGAGTGCGAAAATGGTAGTCCGTGACTGGAGGGACGACGATGACGATATGAGAACAACGATTCTGAGAGTGCTGAAAACTTTACCGTGCCATATCATTGCGTACATAGCAGCAATCAGAGTCGGGTAAATTTTAAAAAATTCCTGATTTTTTGCTGGATTCTTTGAGTTGATCAAAAGTTTATTTCTTTATCTGTAGCAATGAAGAAACTATTTTCATTTCCCACATTCCTGAAATCCTGATCCTTACTGTATGTAACTCTGTAGCGTCTTTCTCGAACTCAACGCGCAGAGCGCGTTTCTCGCATCGCTCAACGGTACGAGTTTCTTGATTATGAGTCTCTGGAAAATCGGCGCTATGGTTCGTCATTAAATCTTTTTACTTGGTCGATAGGTAATAGGTAATAAATTGCGACGAGTTATTTTTCCCGACAGACGGTCTTGTAGCTTCCTTTGACACTGCAGGATCACGGAGATGGAAATATTACATTTGTAGACGTATCTTGCATTCCGAAAATTTAGATTCGTTGATATCGATCTATTGTATATTCTTCTTCGACGACACGGCGGTACAAAACGAATGACAAACAGAGAGAGAATGCAAGCAATAAATAGATAGGTTTTTTTAGATGTTTAGAAATGCATACGATTTCATGTCGATGCATTCATCAATCCTTTGAACTGAAACAGTTTTTGTTGAATCAGTTATCAGCATGATGGATCAGAATAGAATATATCGGAGTACCGATCAGCCTGCCGGTCGAGATGGGGGAAGCATTGGCACACTGACACTGTCAAATAAAAGAAATAGTACGTTCGTGAGCCGATATTTTTATTGGTGACATTTTTTCCAGGATCTTAAGCGTTTCTCTTGTTAAAGTCTTTGCACTTGAAACAAATATCGATCTACTGATTTGGAAACTTGCATTCTTTATTACGCAGATCCAGTGACTTCGAAACCACGAAAGATGGCATTACGAATGACAAAGGAATTTTCGGCTATCGAACCTGCACGTACGGAGATGTCTCACAGAACATCATTGAATATGCACGTGCGAAGATGCCTGATGTAACATCATCGTAACCGCACGTGCGGAGATGCCTGGTACATCATCAGCAGCTGAGGAATCTACCGAGATGTTCTTGAGATAGCAGTATGCAGCTTGAGCAATCCCATCATCGTAATTCTCTTTGCGTTTTTTTTATATATATTGTTATGTGGCATTTCGTAGGGGGAAATGCCAGCACAAAACGGCCGTCTTATCGCAGCAAAATGGCCCGAATCAAACTGATCCACACGGCGGTGGCTGAAGGGGCTGGGTCGGTGAGGGCAGCTGGTCGTATGAATTACATTTATTTCGTCAACGCACCTTATATTCATTTATTTTATCTTGTGTTCTTAAAGGGACACGAACTGACGGAAGCGTTGTCAGAGCTCTATGAGAACCCCTCCTTTATTTTTTTAAATTACTGTTCGGATTAATTAATCCCCCTCGAAGTACCTTTTCTTTCCTTTTAGCCGAAAAGAGGCGTTTTAATTACCTCGGGTTCGATTAATTCACCTCTTCCTTTAGTAGAGTAGCTCAAAAGAAAAACATCGTCAAATTCCTTTCAAGTCTCGATGCGTCTCGCTTAATTAGAGCTCTTGCTAGTCGCGGACTTGCTGAGCCAGGATGGAGCAGCCAGGCATATGAGCTAGGGACCCAATGAGAGGCTTGTTACCGGGATCTCCCAGACATAATGTACCCAAAGGTAAGAATAAAAGGAAAGTATATAATTATTCCAATACATATAAATATGTATGTACGTGTTCAAACCCATTTACTTCCCATATATGTAAGGGGATAGATATAAATTTATTAAGGGGAAGAAATATAGAAAGCCTCGTCGGTTCAATTCCGAGGAACGCGTCAAATCGCTTAAAGTACAATTAAGAAATTCGGGAAACGGAATTGCCGTACGGAGACCCGAAACGAAACCTAGAACAAGAGTTGGACGCCATTGAATTAAAGGGGCGATAGACTTGGGCGAGTATTCTAATCGGTAGAGATGTGTCAGATTTAAAGTGCCGCAGCCATTCATACGGTTAGCCAGGCTGGCCGTCCGCGCGTCAACGGGCAGTCTCGAGGGGAAGAGCGAGGCGTCTCCGCATGACACGGGACCACGCGGGTCCGGCCCTTTAAAATTTAAATACCCGAGCCGCTGCGCGCCTGCAAGCCGCGGCCGCTCGCTCGCTAGAAACCGACGGTGGCGCCACCTGGCGGCCACTGATCCAATCAGTAGATGCGCCAACTGGACCGGCGCGAGGAGTCGCGGGCACCGCGTCCGAGAGCTACTGCCGACTAGCGGAGAATGTAAGAACTTCGCTAACCCCTCGTGATAACGTTGCTTGTCAACGAGAACGTCCAGTCTAGGTACTCGTTAGTTCTTGTTAAAATTATTATTTAACAACGGGATCGACGCGAATTCGCTCGGGCCGTTGTCGTATTCCAAGTTGCTATGCGATCGACTCGAAAGTATCGCGATTTTAGATCATGTGGTAATGATATGATGTTATTTAATAATAGACTAGTAACAATTGCGTTGTTGACTACCAAAATTAGTAGAACCTGCTAACAAGGCGACGGCCTGTCGAACATGCTAGGTCTCGACCGCCTCGGGCCGATATTGTAGAAGAGTAATCAGATCAGAAGAACCTTCCAGATGTTTTACGTTAAAAAAAAACACACAAATAAGAAAATGATACCGTAATATGGAAATCCAAGGCTATATCGAATGAGAAGCCGATCCCGCATGCGAGCGCAGTTGAAAAACATCGGAAAAATCGAAAACATGGACGCTGTCAATAATTAATGAGATAGGAAGTTTTAAACGTGGGGACCAATGACGTCATAGTTTATACAAAATATTCGTTTCTAACATTGTAAACGAACGCCGACATTGAGTCTTTGTTACTTATGGTGATAATCCAATTGTTATAAACAATCGGCCGTAGAATCGAGGTGCGGCTGACGTCAGCAGTGTAAGCTAGTCCGTTTCTCTTGGATTGGTAAAATCTACCAAGTCCCGTTATTTGTTCTTTCATATATGCGTGCGTTTTAAAAAGGTAATTAAAGTCGAAGGGGGGAGGGGGGTGATTTATTGCTCGTATCGTACCAGCGCCGTCATGAACTCCCGACCTAGTAGAATCTTCCAAGTTCCTTTGAAGTATTTTCTACTTTTCGCGAAAGTTATCGGGTTAGTAGTTTCTAATTTGTTGTCCACTTAACGGGAGTCGGACCCCCCACAGTATATAAACAGGCGCAGCGCCGCCCAATTCAATCCGCAACCAGTAGCCGCCGAGGACAGTACGCATGAGTCAAGTGTCGGAACTACCAGAGGAACTATTATCCCCGGGCCTAAGAGTGCCGCCTTTCGAGCCAAGTGAGCACAATACGGGGAATAAAGATTTACGAGGTGTTGAAGAATAATATTGTGAGATCACCGCTAGAAGCCCTGGTATATCTGAGGAAATTTAAGTTGATTTAATATTGTGTCGAAGAAGTGTAATAAAAAAAGATCACTGTCAGAGGTCCTGACATATCTGAAGGAATTAAATAGCGATTAATGTTATATCGGGAATACCGTTGGAGATCCCAACGCCCGCCGAGTTATTGAAGATTATTGTCTGCGACGAGTCGTGCGACGTAAAGATAATGTCTAAATTGGTTGACGACATAGGCATTGAAACGGAAGTGAATGAATTGATTCAAGGATCGTCCCGTGTTGCTAAATACGACCCGTGCTATTGCAGGAGATTCCTGGTCACCCATACGGTGCTCTCGCTTCGGATCGGCCCGAAAGGTAAACCAGTGGAAATTACGAAATACCTTGGTGTTTAATACGTTAAAACACTTGGCGACCTACTTTACGGATAACGAAGTTCGTACCGCATATGGAGGATCCACGGTACTGTTGAGAGTTTATTGAGCTTTTGCGACTTCATGGGTTCGATTATCTTTACACGTATCAAGAACCTGCACTGTGAAGACAATTACCAGCGAGATCCGGGGGAAGCTTTATAACCTGTTATTTCAGGGAAAGGGCTGGCTCTCCGACTCTCCTGGTCCGTTGCCCGGTCACAACCTTTCCTCTCACTTATCGGTAGGAAATCGGGTCCCTTCTGGACAAATTAGCGTCACGGAGTTAACTACCCTTACCTCGACCCTCGCCGCGGTCACTTCGAAAACAAAATTATCAGGGCTAGCTGGCTCTTCGCCGGGGTGAAGGGCCAGCTAGCCCGCTGGACCCTTTTCAAACGAGGACCGGCCTCGGAGAAGCCGGGAATAACACTTCGCCCTCGCCTTCCGGCTTCACTCTCGCGGGGAGAGTCTAAGCCCTTAGGGAAGGGAGGACGAAGGGCCTTTAAGATTTGGAGTCCTGGGACGCCTAACGCCCAACCGGTATTATGGTCAACTTGTTCATGCTCAGGGTGGAGGTAAAGAACTCTGGGACATAGGGTCCTTTTGTAAACCATGGTATCCCCCTCGGGCGAGATATACGTCACAATATATTGTGACGTTATTTTTACTGCTATAACTCCAAACAAAGTTCTGGCGATTAAGGTTCCGATTCTCTGGTGAAGTCACACATAAATGACTAATAAAATACGGTCTCCGTCTCGTACTCGCTCAGCAGCAGCAAAAAGATTTGGGCGCCAGGCCCTCCAAAGGGCCAATCCGGGACCCGAACCGCACGGGCCCAATCCGTCGGGGCTCGCACCAGCGTACGGGAGCTCACGCACCGGCGATGAGCCTCCCAACCCGCCCACGGATTCGCACCAGCGTAAAGCCCGAAGGGTCGGTCCCTCCACTAACAGAATCAAAATTCTTAACGTCCCAGACACGTAAAACTTTAACTAAAGGTAGCGATACGAGACGAGACGCAGCGTCGCCGACGACGAAAAATAGACCGGACTAGCTCAGTACGCCCAAGCGACCGCGGAGAGGGCGGGGTCCTTTCAAAAAAAGCAAACCAGAGACGGAATTAAATTAAGGGCTTATTTATTCCAAGATGAAAAATCATTTACTTTAACAATTGCCAAAATGGCCACGGGCGGGCCCATAATCCGGTACCGGCGCGGGCGACGAAACGCGCGCTCGCGCTCAAAGGGACGATGCGCGCGGCGAGGCGTACGGAAATGAGACGGTGGCTTTAGACAGCCCAAAAATCAAAAACGCGAAATTCTAAATGCAAAATCCAAAATACCAAAAATTCAAAACGCTTAACTAACTTCAAGTACAATTGGGCTCGACTACGGGACAAGAATATTAATCCAATCAAAGACAACGCGAAAATTTAAAAAAGAGCACGCACGCAAGAATCTACACGGCACTAAATTAAATTCGGAAATAGTACAAGACTAAACTCGCGACAAAATATTCAAACGGAGAACAGGCGCAAGCAAAATCAATCAAGGTTTCCGCGAGTAGGCAACAATAATACAAAAAATACAAGGCAAAGTGGCGCAAGAAAAGGCAGCAAGTTCAAAATATCAGCGCAAATAATCGACGCAAGAAACAGAAAGATTTCGGACACATGAAATTTTCACAAATTACACTTGCGCGGACATAATTATGATGCAATAAAATTTTATCAAATAACGAAACAACATTTTAAGATAACCGAAAATTCGGACATATATTCATCGGTCGATTTATAAAGGGAACCGCTAAATCGAAGGCAGGTACGGTTAAACAAGAAATATTCAGCTCGAAACGGAAGAAAATTATAGGGGTTCGCCTATCGCGAAAACAAAAAGGAATTAACTGAAGTTCGCACTTCGCGAAACAAAAGGGAATTATCTAAATTTCGCACTTCGCGAAACAAACTGAAATTAACGTGAAATTCGCACTTCGCTAAACAAACGAAATTTAACTGACATTCGCACTTCGCGAAACAAAAGGGGTTTAACAGAAATTCGCACTTCGCGAAACAGAAGGGGTTTAACATGTCGACCGCTCAAGACAGCATTCTCGAGTTCGGGTCGACACGGCTTCTTGATCCGACCGAGGAGAGAGGCAGGAAAAGAATTTACTTCAAAAAGGCCGCTCACACGAGACTGGCCGAAAATATTAAAAAGGGCCGCTCACACGAGACTTTGGCCGTGAAAATGGATTGAGGCCGCTCACACGAGACTTTGACCAATTAGACGCGGAAGGGCCGACCGCGTGGCGCGCAGCCCGACGACGGGTTACCCGGGAAAACGCGAAACATAAGGAGATTTTACAAAACAATCTATACAAAATTCAAAGAAAAGGTACTATACGCTCGAACCTCGTGTTCGGCGAGTGCGACAGCTCCCTCGATGAAGGCCCACCGTCGGCAGCGAGCTCCCCAGGCGTCCTTTCTGGTGGAGGTAGCGGGTGCGGAAGAAGGCAGCGGAAGATGAGGTGGTGTCTGCACGGCTCGACGTTCACGGACCAAGAAGGCCGGGTCTTCGCTGAGGTCCTCCGGGAAGGCTCGACGGCTCCTCTTCGGCGGCTCGACGTCCTCGTTGATTGGCCGCCGTCGGCTGCCAAATTGCGTCGGTCAATTGATAACGGTCGCGTTCGAAATTGCGAGGATTTTGGACGATGACAGCCGCGGCGCAGGTTCGCGCGCCGGATTTGAAGCGGATCCTGCTGTCCAATCGGGGCGCGCGGCAGGCGCGTGACGTCATCCGCAGGTCCAGGGACGTTTCTCCTCGGGGACTCAGTGGCGCCGGTCCTGGGCTCATTTGAGCCAAGATTCCTCGCGGTTTTGCCCGGGGGTGCCGACATCCCCTGATGCAACGGCTCCCGGGTGAGGGGACCAGTGGGCCCTTCCGCCCTGGGGTCACCGCGGCCTGGCCTCGACGCAGGAGGGCGACGCAATTGGGACCCCCCCACACCGCCCTTTTATGGACTCCCTAGAGTCAAAGGTCATGGCGGGGGGTCCACGGCCACCGGCAATGCGTCCTCCTCCCGCCATCATTGAGGGGCCGGAAATCCGGGTGCGGACGCGGTGACCCAGCGACGCCGCCATGGGTCGGCCCTTGCCGTCAAGCGCGGGGTCACGGGTGGCTCCGTTCGGCCCTATTCCGCGCGGCCCCGGCACCCACGGGCGGCGGCGGGGCGAGGCCTCTCTGCCACCGTTGTCGTCCGCTTCTGTGGTCCCTCGAGGGCGGCGCCCTTGTCCCGCGATGGCTGTTGTCTTCCTGTGCCGCACTCGCCTCACCGCCAGGCCGTCCTAACGCCTAAGTTATATACAACTTATACTATCAAAAAAAGTACGCAAGGTAACGCGACGAATATTCGGTCTCCTCTCCTCCTCGGCCTTGAGCGTCGAGCGTGCTGGAATAAGATATGGATGTAATGATACAAGAAAATATATTATCACTGCCTTCGGAAAGGGTTTTGATGCTTTTCAGGATGGAGGTTTTAAAATATGGAGACCTGGGGCGATCGCCCACCGGGTGCATCGTCACAATATATACACGATAAACCGCAATCGCGAGATTATTCGGATTGATTATGCATCCTCGAGCATATCGCACGCGCGTAGACAGTTTCGTTTTACTCATGCCACGGTAAAAACCAGAAATTAAAAATGGGTGACCCTCGTCCGCCACGCGAACTACAGTCGGTTGATTATATACCGTTTTATCAGTGCACTGTGAATCGACGGTCGACACAAAAACTAGCGATTAACAATGCCCCGCTTCTGTAACTATTTTCGGACGGAAATCAAGCGACCACTGCTGGGAATCGGCTCGAGCGATTCGGTCGGCGACGAGTCGCCTTTGGAAAGTAAGGCAAAACCCTGTCACGCACCTGGATTCAACGAGTCGGAATCCGGCAACAATTCGGAAATCAACAACGAGTCGAACGATCCAACCACCTGGAAAACCTTGATAGCAGTCTTCAAAACACCGGCTAAGGGGTTTCCGATCAAAGTGGCGATACACGCGTAACTTCAGTGCATACATCTCAAGTACGGCCATGCTCACCGATGATCCTTGCTGCCGTAGCGGCTGCTAAAGATCACGATTTGATCGATAAAGAGAACGCCAGATTCCTGGCGAAACTGTACGATACATTGCTGACCAAACTAAGAATTTCTGTACAGACAAATGATAGCAACAAAGAAGCTCGGTGCATCGGTGACTTACAAGGAAACATTCCCAAGTGTCCGCCCCCGATCTTATTGATTTTCATATATGTTGAAGAACACAAAATATAGGAACGTAGTAACAATACGTTCATGGAAATATCTAAACGCTATTACGTTGTTTGATTACTATTTATTTGCAAAAGTACTGCCTTTTAAATTACGTATTTTATTATTGCATTGCTGCAATGTTACATTATTAATTAATACAAATAATATAATGAGAAAACTGGGGCATTAACATTATGATATGAAATATAATGAATTAGTGTCAATGGCATTAGAATGACTTGGTATATTTTATTCATTTAAGGATATATGATTTTGTTTATAGGTTGCCTACGGACTTAACCCCTTTTATGTTTTAATGAAGTTAAATTTTAACATATATATATTTGTTTATTTCATATTATGTGAGTTTTACCTCAATATTTTATTTTTAATTCTTCGACATTCCCTGAAGACCGACATTGATATAACCTTGCTATTCTAATGCAGAAGATAGTTATGTCCTTTACTTATCGTCCAGCATTATCTCGTACAGCATATCGAAGATATCTGTTGAATCATGTGAATAAGGATTGGAATTTGAAACAAAAACAATAATACGAAGAATACAAACATGTTATATGTACAATACAAATTATACAAGAGGTACAAATATAATGCTAGGATGGAAATATGTATATTTAAGTAGGAATTTTTGTAATTAACCTTTTTCGTTCGAATGTCAACTTTAAGCAATGGCCACTAAATGATTTAAGGCCCTAGTAATCGTAAGTCGACCATTTTTAATTAATGACGTTAAAAGCGAGGAAATCGAATGAATTTCCCAAGCGCTATTTTTTTAAACGAATGACGTTTTCCAGCTAAAACTAGCACTGGAAAAAACTAGATATTCACGAAATCGGCCCGCAAAGACCACTGACAGGCCTACGATTCCAAGGCAATAATTACAAGATAGACACAATATCATCACAAACAAGGACCGTCCAACACATTTTACACATCTACTAATCACTTCGGCACCAACAGCTTGTCGAAAAAATAAATAACCTGGAAAAATAGTCGAGAGAACTTTTCTAATGCTCTAGCCAGCTCTAGTAGTCATTTTTCACGCCTTAAGCTTAGAACATCTAAACCCATATGATAAACTAGGCGCCGCGGCATGACTACCGACCACTTATTTAAATAGTATTTAAATGAAAACGCAAAAATAAATATAAATCCATACTTTAATGAAAAAATGTTCTTGAGTTCTGTCTTGAAATTATTCAGAAATTTTAAAAATAATGCATTTCAAATTACAAAATTAACTTTAGTTTGACAAAACCCAGATTGATACGAGACGATGTAACACGAGCGATGTATCCATGGTTGCCAAGATCGTGTAGAGCCTGTGACGTGGTATCTTTTGCCACCCCATGGCGGCCCCAAATTTCTGCCGACATGTTTTTTTGCAGTTTTTTGGTTGCAGGGTCCGAGGTCCGACGGTCACCGATCCGCGGGGGAGAGGGAGAGAATGCTTATTTAATAATTCATTAATATTTTATTACAGCCTAATTTAGCGATCCGCGGGAACTCTTCCCGATTTCCTGTAAGGAATCATTCATTTGCTGTTTTTTTTGTTGAGTTCCCGGGCGTGCTCTCGAGCACTAGCCGATATTCGGAAGGAATATTCGGCGAGGTGATCGAGGGCTCGCGAAATCTTTTGTATCGCGTAGCGCGGCTCCGGTCGCTAGGCCGGAGTG
>NW_019394535.1:0-84318 GCF_000612105.2 Orussus abietinus | reverse complement strand
AAACTATAACATTAATATAACATGTTACATAACATGTTACCTTACTGAGTGGGAAATAATATCTAACTTCTAACTTCCATGTTACTTTTATGCTACATGACATGTTAGTTTCGCAAACGTAACATTTACCCAGCAGTTATATAACAGTGTTCACTGGGATTGCATTACTAATTTGTACAGATGCATATTACTTTTCAATTACTTTGAACGCTAGAGATTGCACATCGCTTTGTATAAATTATATAATTAATTTAATATAGCAATAATATAAAAATCTTATATCTTCTATTTTTCAATTTCCTCAGGCTCGGCTGCAAAGAGATCCTCATCAACTGTTAATTATTCTAAAATTGGCGAGAGTAGATCGAAGAATGAAGGTTTATCAACCTCTTGTCACCAGGGGAAGCTTACAACATCGATTGCTTCAAAGAACGCAGAATCGTGGGTTTCATTACCACTGACAAAGTCAATTCCTCTTATCTTGAAGAACATCTCAGCTAATAATATAGAAACCGTATCGCAAGAAACGTTGAAAATATCCGAAAGCCAAACTGCAGAGATTTCCATACATCGATTTGAAAACAGCAAAGACGTACAAACTGACTCTGAAACGCTCTTTTTCAGTATTCCCAATTTTGATATTTCCCCCATAAACGAAGGTTTCCTAAAAACAGACATCTTCACTTCTACTCCCGAAACTACCTCGAAGGTGGAAGAAGCATCTGCTAAAAGTTCAATCATCAAAGTGTTGAAGAACGTCGATGAAAATTTAATGGAAATAAATAGAGAACTAAAGACACAGGAGATGATGCAATACGATGACTTTGTTGCAGAGCTCAAGAATAATTTCTCTAATGGCCGGAAGAAACCCTCTCAGACAAAGTTGTTTTCCGGAGTAGTGGCACTTGAAAATGAAATAAATGTAAAAAAGAAGAGCAAGTTAAATGGGCCACGAAGAATCGTTAGGTTCTTGCGTGGAAAAGCTGCATTGTTCTTGGATATTGGATCATCTTCAAGTTCTATCGAGGAATTGGTTGCTAAACGATCGTATATTACGCTCACACCTAAGAAATCGTTACGATGAAATTCAGACATTCAAATATTTCTAATTGAATATTGCTTTTGAGGATGAAGGTCATTTGTATCCTCATCCATCATTTCAAAATTTCTTCAACTGTATGTGATGATTTCAACTGGTCATCAGCTGCAAATATTTCATAATCCATGCTAAATAAGATACAACGAAAGAACGTACAAAGCGAGTGTTAAGCGTTTAACCTGTATCTTGATGGAACCAAATATTTGCAAAAAGAAAAGAAAAATTGAATGGGATGCGACAAATAAATCCACTTTTAGTTCAAAAATGCGATGGTTTTGAATAGCCGGTCGTTTGTAAGATTATTTAAGGAATCTGTTAAATCATGATGAACCTTTCTCTAGAACTGTCAATGAATGAGACAATTATGGAAATTCTGCGTAGAAGACACGTTGAGATTTTGTTTGAATTTGAATAAAATCATGCCTGAATTTACTTCATTTTCGTATTTTCGACATCGATTTAACCGTATTCAAAAGATCGTTTTCTGATCCGGATTTATTACAAAATATCGATTGACTCTTTAACAGAAACGCTTACGATTATTATGTACAATTAGTACCCAGGCAATGCATGAAATAGAATATACGCAAATTAATCGTCTAAATTAGGTCTATAGGTATAGCAAATGTATATCGTCTATCATCCAACTAAAAAAATATCTAATGGATATATATAAATATCTATGTCTATTGTAGATGAACATTATATATCCACTATTGATCTACAAATATCTACTTATTTCTTGACGCATACAAAATATATAATAGCTCTAGTAGACATCTACCAAAGGTTAATCAACATTGTTGACAATACGTTTAGAACAATAAAAAGACACCTAACGTAATCTAACATTTTCCATACATACTCAATGCTTATATCTAAATTCCAACTTGACAAAACTGTCAATTTCGTCCATATTCTGATTTTCTATTTACTTCCTCTTTGGCTGGTGACCATATATCATGATTTTTTACCACTATGTAAATTATGATGTATTATCAGGCACCGTATGAAGTATAATATACTTATAGTGGACGTACAAATTAGGACATAAGTATAGAAAACTTACATTATCTATGATATGCATAATAAAAATGTTCCGTGAATATATATGTAAATCTTTTTCACGTCTATATTTTCAGTACATATACTATAGAAGTCTAAATAACCTGTATAAAAATCTAAACTATTTGAAAACGTTAAATTGATAGTTTATATTCAGTTGTCACAGACTGATAAAAATCTAGTTGCACTATAAAAAATTGCGCACATTTAAATGAAATATCTTTAAATAATGTTCATAAAATTCATACACTTTTAGTGACAACATCATGGTAAGCGTTCCTGCTTCCTACTTCTAAATTTACTAAATTTCACCCCTTTGAAGATGTGCATGCGTGTTGCATCGATTCTCCGTCGGTTTGCCACTGAAAACAGTAGATTTTGCAGAAACTCGGCCACCTCAATTCTGACGGGGGCGTGAGATATCTCCCCACTCATCTCTGTATACAGTAAGGATTGAAATTTCAGGAGTGGGGGAAATGGAAATAGAATTTCTTCATTGCTATGAATAAAGAAATAAACTTTCAATCAACTCAAAAAATCCAGCAAAAAATCAGGAACTTTTTTAAATTTCCCCGACTGTTATTCCTGCTATCTACGTAAAGATAAGGCACGGTATAGTTTTCGGCCCTCTCAGAAAGTCCGAAAAATATTCCTTTATAGACTTCGGTAGCATCATGGTTAGCGTTCCTGCTTCCTACCCATGAGTTCCGGGTTCAAATCCCGACAATTGCAAAAAATTTGTCTGTATCAAAAACAGCAGGATTTATCAGCATAGCTGTGCTGAACAAGTTCTCAGACTCTATTCAAAAACTGTTATGAATTTAATTCGTTTTTTTACAAATCCGTATGAATATCTATAGACCATATATTGTAGATATCTACGATATATGTATTACGTACCATGTTCGGACGTCTAACCTTTGAGTGAATCGACAATAGGGTTCATAGATATCTATATATAGCTTACATACGTTCAATAAACATTTATATACAATTAATTTACGGATATTCCACGTTCCGCGGGGACTGAATAAACAAAGGAAAAGATCTAGGATATTAGATTTTTGATTAACACTAATACGTATGTGTAATTAGCGAGAGATCTAGTCCTTAATCTAATTAGATGATTATATACATTAGTTTTGGCTAATACTTAAGGGGGGACACCAGGGTAATTGCCTGAAAAATAAAGTTGTTTTTAAATATTCTTTGAAAAAATACTGTACGATGAAATATTCTGTAACATTCAGAATACTTTATTGGACATTGAAAAAGTAGAAATAACAATTTTAAATTAATTTCTAACTCATATATCTGCTCTCCAAGACCCGGAATTCAATGCGCTAAAAATAGATGGCGGTCGCGTTGACAGTATTCCAGTTATACAGTTCACCTGTAATCAAAATGCCAAAAATATTTATTAACACCGACGACTATTGCCCGACGTAGGGAAAAATCATAATATGAGAAAATGACAAAATGGCAGACGTCTGAAGAAAAAGTAGGACATTTTTGAAAAAATGAAGCTCTTTCATTGATAAAAAAGTAGAAGGGAATAACCAATCAAAAAAATCCTGCTTCAGGTAAAAGAAATGCGTTTTGCACACAAAATACCACCTTAGTTGTAGTAATTGGATAGTTGTAATTGGAAGAAAATGCGTTTAAAGTTTCAGTAGTTGTTGATCTGGAAATAGAAAATGAAATTAATTAACTTACGCTTAATTAGCTATCCCCGGTCCATACCTGGGCTCCTCAGCGTCAGAGTTTTTACCGCCACGGCCGTTTCCTCCTTTTTTAACTCAGAAAGGAAATTTTACAGTGTTGTCCCCCCTTAAGTGTACCTACAATTGAATCGTGTTATATATTTAATAAGTAACGGTAAAAAAAGAGTAAATGGTATGTTACATGGCTTTAAGATGTGTATTTCGAATAAATGTAGTGTCAGTGTCCTGTGCGATCCAATGAAGTTAATAGAATAAAAAAAAGATGAAAGCGTTAACTATACGAATAGTTTTTTCGCCAATAAGGCAAAAAAGATTAAGAATTAAACTAAATAGAAGTTAGACTGAAATGTAATGTTTGTATGATTGTGGTGTGAAGTGAGAAGTATTTAGATTAAATGACAGCTCGATAGGCGATACTGTTTATGCGTGGTTGAGAGTTCGTGAAGTGCGAGCGGCCGTGTGACTCAGTGAGTGAGAATTTAGGCGCATAAAGAACTGTATTGATGAGTGTGGGAATGAAAGAGTGAGGAATATGAATCGAGTGAGAAAGAAATTAGAGTGAGGCTGGATGAGAATGATCGAATGAGAGTTAGTTCTAACTGAGGAGAGCTCGAGCGAAGTCGGAGGGAAAGTCAAGTCCCTTTTTTTAAGATCTTGAAGACGTACTCTTCAATGTATTCGATTTCTTTATATTAATTTTTTTTTATTAATAAACCAACCGTTCATGTTAATCCTGACACTTGAATTTTGATCCTACATAAATTATACAGCATATAATTGTATAAGTAGATTCAGAAAAGAATTTGGTAAATGAAAAATTGATAAATATATTAAGGTGAAGTGAAACACGTCGAGGAACTTGATCGACGTCGATAAAGAAGATTTTTCTAAATGCCTACGTTGCCGACGTTCGTTTTTATGTCGACAGCTGTGTCGAATTATATTGGCTATTGTACCAAATGGCATACGCCAGCTGTTGTTTTCGTATAATAAATATCAAGAAATCGAAGTGAAACTCTAGAAATCCTCTGGATTCATGCTTTCTGGGGCCCTAATTGACTGCAGAGGGACCCCGTGCGCCATCTGTGATTTCCAGGTCAATTAAATTTTCACTCCGAGATCTCGTATTACCATCGTTTTAGACTAGAAGCGCATACAACACTTGTTTTTGCGTTTATCCCGTTCAAATGCGAGTTTATCGATTACCAGAGTGTTTTAAATTGTCGTAAAATTATCCTGACCCTTTCGTTTCTCATATCAGAGCCTTCGATAATTGTATATCGATCGAAATATGAGAGCTCAACGCCATTTTGGTTCTGGTCTGGGCTAAGTTAAAAAATTTTTTCCAAAAATCCAAATTTTGAATGTGTCAGGACAATTCTTAGATGATCAGGAATGATGTGTCAAAGTTTCAGACAGTTTGGTCTAATACCCTTAAAAAAAAGTATTGTATCGGAATCGACTGATTTGAAAAGGGTTTCACTTCACCTTAAGATATGACAAAATAAAAACCACTGTTCTGGTAATGTGACGTCTGGGGTAGTACATATAATTTGTATTTACTTTAGAATCCGTACAACTGTTAAATTTGGGGTTAATTCGGCGTATGTTCTATGCGAACGCTTCGACAGGTAGTGGTTACGCAGGAATTGTTTGATGAAAATAGTACACAGAGGTCGACGCCAAACGAGTGAGAAATTATATTCGCTCGCATGTGTGAGTGTACGAGTGGTGTGATATTGACTAGGAACTACCTTTAATTTATAACTAAGAAAACACTGACTGAAGTCGCGCTCGTGTCGATAATTGGATCTCTTTCCAAACTTGATGAATGTTCCCACTGAACACCAAACCTAACAATTACGTAACTTAAAACTAACAAATAACATAACGTTCGTTCCAATGTAATAACCTAGCAGTTACGTAACATAGAGCTAACTAGTTACATGACATTTGTTACAATGCAGTAACTTAACGGTTATGTAACATGGAGCTAACGGGTTACATAACATTTATTACCATCATATGTATATAAATGTCGCATAACTTTGTTACTCTTATCTTACATTATGTTACTGTCCTGATATTACTGTGTATACGCAGCACATATTTGTAACAAAACGGAACTACATTGGTGCTGTCATTTATTTTGTTACATCGCCGTCATCGTCATTGTCATAATTCATCGTCAAATGTCATAAGATTAATATATGTCATATTTTGTTTACTACTCGTATGAAAAAATGTGACTTTAATTCATCCGCGCATATACATTATCAGTAATTGTTTGCTAGTCGAATGAAATCCTAATTGTCTTTAAGTAAAATCAGATAGTTTATCATTACGTAATTTCATTGAAAGTCTGATTTGTCATTTAATATCTAAATATTGTCAAGTTCCAAAAAATAATTAAAAATAAAACATATAATTTTGGATAAAATTGCGTGACTTTCTTTATTAAATGTATGAAAAATTAATATTATTTTAAAGTAACTGAAATTATAACATTAATGTTACATGTTACATAAGATGTTACCTTACTGAGTGGGAAATAATAACTAACATATAACTTCCATGTTATTTTTGTGCTACATAACATGTTAGTTTCGAAAACGTAACATTTACCCATCAGTTATATAACAGTGTTCACTGGGTTGGTCTTCAGAACTGGGCTCGCAGATCGGGAACAAGAGCTCGTGTCGTTGGCTGAGTCTTTTCTGGAGTTAACTGATGTTGTTAGTGTTTTTGTTAAGTTCCGCTCCACGATCCGGCTCGAAGGACCAGAAAATGATGTTGCGGATGTCCGAAACAAAGTCTTAACGCGGGTTGCACTGGATGTGAGAGCCAACTTTGATGAATGATTAATTCTCGACGAAATCTCGAGTCAGGTCGGTTTTATGAGTTCGGGCACACGACTTGAATTCGTAACAGAGATAGTTTATTAACAATAACGAGTAAGTCCGATAACAATTGTTAAATATAACACTATGAACGGCGGCGGTCGCACGGTACAAATTCGCGGGTGACTATTTGGAGTCGCGGTGAGACTATTTGGAGTCTCTGAGAGCAGATGTCCGTCTCTCGCGGTGGAAGATTTGATTCTCCTTATGCCCAGAGGAACTTTTGTCCAGAGCGATTTCGGATGCTGTCCTCTAGGGCGGAGTTTTTTACAAAGCCTTTACTGATAGGCGTAGAGAAATTAGAGTGGGATCGATAATCGAAAGTGATTGGTTCATGAGGAGTGAGAAGGGGAAAAGTTAATGATGTTTAAGAAGACTTAGGTGGGGAATAACAAAAATGGGCTATAGGACTAGAAGTAAACGAATCATGGACTAAAGGACCGCGGTAGTAGATAAGAGAGCGAAGCGCTCGAGTTTCTGTTTAGACATCCATTTAAATTATGAGCCTAATACGTGACTGAATCAATGGTGCTATATGACATGAGAGACACGAGAAAGAATAAACGGAACTTGAAATACGGAAGAAATAGAACACCCTGACCGTTGCAGAGAGCATTCCAAATAATTCTAGTGTGATAATTATTAAATTATGGATTAGTCCGTATTTGCAATAAATGATTGAAATTTACGTATTGGCTTGAAAACCACACGTGACATGATAATTGCTATCTGAGATAAAGAAATTCGTTCTCGATTGAGCCCTTGTTCATTTGGCTCGAACAGATGTTGATCCTCTGAAAACTTCCGACTTAACCCGCAATACATAGAGAAATCACGGATTACAAAATGGTATAATCGACTTAGTACAGAATTAACCGTAATGTTAATGTTTTGCAAATTTGGTCAGTGTTATCGGGACCTCGTCGCGGCGCGGCCGACTAGCTCAGAGAGCGCACGCGCCAAGGTTCGGAGAGGGCGAGGGTAAGACCAAGATGCGGGGAAAAGGGGAAAAACTCAACGAATTCGGAATTAATTATGGGCTCGGGGGAGACAGAGGAATCCAGCTACACTACCAAAAAGAAAAGCGAATTCGAATCTGGTACCAATTTTTTACAAATTTATTCTAACGACATTTATATTCAAAAGACAATTTAGACAAGTAATTCTCGCGAAACAATTAGGCGAGAGTTAATTAAATTAGCGAGATAGAAAATCAATTGAAAATCGGATATCTTAGGAAAATTAACAGCTTTCTGGGTTTGCCACCGGGAAAGACGATTTAGCGCTAAATACTCAAAAGGGGCTCCGATCAACGCAAAGTGGAGAGTTCGTCAACTCCCAGAACTTTTTATCTCAACGGCTCCGATTGGCCACAATTCAAGAACAATTCTATAATCTAAATTACTAAAAATACAGAAAAGGTTCGCTGTAATGGACAATATTTGTTACCTAAATTCAAATCGCTCTCCATCAAAATTACAAATTTCCATAATTCAAATATTCAAGGGTTTGCGCTCGCGTTCATGGACTAATTAGCACAAAATTACACGACATATTCTCGACTCTAAATTTCCGCAACTTTACGCAAAAATTACTCGACTAGCGAGTCGCAAAACTAATCTCAAAATTTTTCTGCAAGATAAACTCAAAAATCGCAATCTTAACCGGAACAAAAGCGTGCTTTCCGGGGATGACAAAATGGGTCGCGGACGCGGGCGACCACGTGGTCACCGCGCGGCTTCTCCGCCTCCGACCTACAGTTCTAAATCCAGTAAGTTACGTCAGAAACGAAGAGAAGTTCCCGGCAATTTATCGGTAATTTCTTCAAAGCCTTTTTTATCGAGAAATTATGAGAATTTGAATTTTTCAACAGAGCGAACGAGAGGTTTCGATTAGCTATAGAGAAACATCGTAGAGGGGAATTTCCGTTGTACGTTCTCCGTAGCCAATGAAAAGTTCGCATTCGCTTCGTCGCAGAATGAAATATCAGTTCGTTTGAAACAAATCGCATGGACTTTTCCGTGAAGTTGTACATACGTGAATATTTTTATCTGGAGGTAAATACGACCCTATAATCAATATTTTCTAATAGTAATTATTACTCTTTAGCTTGAACTTTGAAGTTGATTGAAAAAAAAAAGTTATTTAAACGAAGAAACCTAAAGTATAAATAACAAAATTAACGTTCTCTTAAATTCTCAATGTTCCCGGTAACTTACGGTATGTTTCACAGTTACCTTCTCCAATTTAATGTTACCGAGAATTTTCGAACTCTACTCCGACCCCGAGGGAAAGAAAATGAACGCTCCTATGACTCGACGTCTTATCTCAAGCCCCCAGGAGAATTGAGGCGGCCGAGTTTCTGCAAAACCTACTGCTTTCAGCGCCAAACCGACGGAGAATCGATGCAACATCTTCAAAGGGGCGAAATTTTCTGTATCGGTAAAGAAAAACGTGTTTGCAGATTCCAAATAGAGCATGATACCGACATGATGAAGCTACCGCGTTTACCTACAGTTTATTTTCAGTCCAGCGTCAATTGTTGTCGGTAAAGAAGACTACGGATATCAAATATAAAAAGAGATCATACTGTAATATTAATTAAAACAACTCCTACAGTGTTAATACATAAAAATATGCCACTTATATAAGAATATTATATTGAAGAAATAAAAGCAATGAATCAATACCAAAATATATCAAAAAATGTTGTTAAAGCTAGTTTAATTGATAAGAAACTGGTTTTAAAGATTACTTCTGCTACATGCGCATTTCATCTATCAATAAACATAACTTAATAGAATGAAAAAATTATTTAAAATCACAAATCACTACGATTTTAAAAGAGAATAGGGCATACAGAGTAGGTGGCGCCTCTCTTTCATCTGCTGTTGCGGTGGGAAACATTTGGATACTGAACCCTTGTATGTATGAATGTTTGCATGAGTATGCAATGTATTTTATACAGCGATGTGTGCGATGGTCACACGCAAACGACACATGTCCACGTACGGAAATTCTGTTGCTCGTCCACTCGCCATGGCTAGTTGCGTTTGATCACAGCTGAATTCGCTCGCTAATGATTCTGACCCATGGACGTAACAATACGTCCATGGTGTTTAGCAACGGGCGAAAAATGTGTGCGTATTTTGCACGTATAGGACTCACACAACGGCTAGACGCCTCTGCACCAGGCGCCGGAACGTGGGTGACCCCCGGCCGCCCGCACCCGCCAGTTGGACTCACCGCCTAGAGTCGGCAACGGTTGCCAAGGAATGCCCAAATTCCTCGCGAGAAACTGGAAACTCCTGAAAAAGGTGTTCCACGGGGACAACGATTTTGAGCGTATTTCTCAACCGATTGAGCTCAACGAGTGCTCGTTTTAAAGATAAAATGTTGACGTATGTTTATATGGGAGCGATTTTCGATGAAGCACCTCCTTCCTAGTTAAAAGGGCATTGAAATTATGTCATTGCACTTTTTTATATGAAAATGACCACTTATCGAAAATCGCTTCCATATAAACACAGGTCAACATTTTGTCTTCGATATGAGGACTCGTTAAGCTCGATCGGTTTAGAAATACGTAGGCCCTGCAAAATCGCTGGAGTGGTGAGCGCCCTTAAGAGCGCTATCGTGTCCGAAAATAAAGTTCACTTTTTCCGAGCTGGAAGTTTTCGCATACTCGAAATGGCTGGGTCAGATGATAATAACAACATATGAAGTATATCTTCGTTAGTGGTGTAGGGATATAGGAATGAGAGAAAAATCGCTTTACTTTGAAAAAGGAAAAGAAACTAAGGTAACATTTATTACAAGATAAGGTACACCGTTCGAGTCCGCCGTTTCACTTTCGCCCTTCGATTCGTTTGTCGTCGTCGTCGTTCTCGGACTGCCTCCCTGTTCTTCCAGAGTAGGCCTGAGACCTCGATGTCCCCAAAATACAGGGTGCACGTGAGCTGCATGTTTCCGAAATCGTCGAAGGTTCTTCCTTCGAAGACTTACTTCTGGTTACTACAGAGGCTTTCCATAATGATTTTCGAGAATATTCTTCTCGATACTGTTCCGTGCGCGACACTCATGTATGTACATTCATCGCGGACTTTGAAATGTCAAACAAATTCCCAGAAAGGGACTTACTGCCTGCTTGGGCCCATCGGGCCATTTACCAATTTAGCAATTTCCTGACTCCGAAATCGGTTCGTAAATTTTAGTTCTCTACGATACGGCTATATTGTCCCGTCCGTCCCATCGAGAAGGTTTTGGGTTCTTTAGAATTTTCTCGGGTTGACCGTCTCTATTCTTTACCGTCATACCTTTTTTAACTTTACCGCTTACACGTGCGCGCAACATGTACACGGGCATACAGCATGTTTTTCCATCTGCACGGCAACTAGAAATTTTCCGTTTTCACCCAACCGTATTGGACAGCCACCGACCAATCACGAGGCTGACTATTCGATTTGAACCGCCCTTGTTAAAATCAGTCAGCCAATCGCTATGCAAGAAATATGCTACCACCTCCTCAAAAAATGTAATGCGACCGGAGGAGGAATTCTGTATTTAGTCAGTCTCCGTCTCTCGATAATTCAACGTCTCTCGTCAGCCTTCACCATCATCTCTGCAACAGTTATTCACGCGTGAAGAGCTGACAAAATTCAATAAGTCATTCGTCTATTTAATATTTTAATAAATTTAAGTTGTTTTATTCGCGACAGTCTCACTCTTCATTCGGGTACCCTCCTTCTTCACGTTAGCAGTTGTATGAATATCCCATTTTGCAATTCTACTTGCAAAAACAATCGGGATTCATACAACAACTGCCCGACAAACTAGCCGGGCAGATCAGATACTTTCTAAAATCTTTATTTCGAGCTTCTTGACTCTCGTCGGAAAATTGCCGTATTGAAAGGAGAGCCGCAGCAATTACCTGAATGCCGTGAATTAAAATTTTATGTACCGTGACGGGCACATAAAACCATGGACATTTTTCGACAAAAAGCTCTGCGGTTTTTATACAATAATTGTTGAAAGGTAGAGAATTTATATCAAATGGACCCGAAATAACATTGAAAGTTATTCCAAATAACAATTTTGAACATCAACTACAGAAATAATCACTGAATTACTGTTCTATACATTGGTGCTTTTGGCTTTACATGTGACGATTGTTTAAAAGAGCATAAAAGTGACAGATTTTCTGTTATCGTAATCAACTAGCGAAAAAATAAAATTTAATTTTGTAAAATAATGTATAGAATAGCGTTAAAGCGACAGTGACAACTTAATATTTATTTTAGTGAATAATTTTGTTTAGTTAATATTTATTGAAGTCGATTTTCAGGTAACAGATATGTTCAATTGAGAAATATTTTATGAATATTTTGATAATGCTTTTTAATGTTGCATAAAATGACCATTTTGGATGATATTTTGTATAACACTTTATTTTCAGTGGTAATATCGTGTTTGTTTTCCATTTTCAGGAAATATTAAGTTACAAACTTGGTCTAAAAAAACGGTCGCTAAGGCCGTGTTATGCTCAGAGCATTTTACTGCAGAAAGTTTCGTCGATGGTCCAGGTACCATACAATGAAATGATATTGCAAGATAATGTGGATGAAGCCGCTCTTGAAACTCCCCAACATGTACAACAACCGAAGAAGAAAACTATTTGCGAAGAGGTAAAAGGAAAAGAACATGATGGTTCTACAGAAGCAGAGAAAAGTACGAAGACTCTGCAACAAGATTTACCTCACCAGCTGACCATCGACATTCACGAACTACAAGGAAGTTTAGGAATAACAGAAGACGTGCCACACCAGGAGTTGCAAGATAGGGATACTTCATATGAATCCTTTAACGAAATCTTGCCACAGGAAAGGATAACCGGACGCAATTATTCATCGACGAAACTATTTTTTGGAAAAGACGACGACGATAACAATATGAAATGGTTACACTGTGAAAAGGCTCAATCGTCGCAGCAATTGGATGATGATTGGATGATGAGCGATTGGTAATGTGGTCCAAAAACCAGTGAAAAATGTTCCTACTTCCGATACACTCAACAACACTGTAAGGACGTTGAGGAAAGAAAATGCTATTCTGAGGAAGAGAACGAAAAAACTCCGACAAGGACTCAAACGTGTTCACGAACGAGAGCAATTATTAAAACAAAAATTAATGAAAAGTCGCACCAACGTCAATACATTATTGGATGTAAAGAAATGTGAAAATCCGGTTGCAAGGTCTATGATTAAATTACAGCAACATAAGAAGAATGCTGTATATTCTCAGGAAGAGGACGATTTGGCGAGGCAAATTTATTATTATTCTGCCTTAGCATACAGAAGGCTACAACAAGCTGGTTGCAACTTTCCGAGTGTATCGTCTGTAAGGCGCTGGGTTGCAGAATATGATATACAACCCGGATTTTGTAACAATATCTTCGAAAAGTTAAAAGAAAAACTTGCTGCGATTCCATCGACGGAAAGAGTGTGTTCATAGAAGTGGAACGAAATATCCATTAAAAGCTTCAAAGAATATTCATCATTGTTGGACAATGCTGAAGGTCTCATCGATCTAGGTCCACTGGGCAGAAAAAATGACAGAGCGAAGCATGTATTTGCCTTCTGTATCGACGGTTTAACTGCCAGGAATCCATGGTGTCAACCGATTGCCTATTTTCTGACTGGAAATGGTATGCCGGGTGGAGATATCGTATACCTCTTCAGAGTATGTCTTGATAAATTAAAAAATACTGGAGTAATGGTTAAATTACTGACATGCGATCAAGCAACTTCAAATCAATAGGCCTTACTGCAGCAGTTGAAAGTCACAGCGCAAGAACCATCTTTTAAATATATGGGTGTGAAATACTCATAAGATGAGGAAAATCAAATGAAGCAAAAAGATTTTCCTCATAAGATGAGGAAAATCAAATGAAGCAAAAAGATTTTCCTCATCTTATCAACGTTTGGTCGCTCAACTTAGACAGAGTAAAGAGCTGCGTGCCAATTGAAAAATTATTGCTGCATTTTATGACTTCCTTGCAATATGGAAGTATGATTGAGAAAATGTGACTTCCAACATGTCACACATCACGGAAGCACAAATGGCTCTAAATGCATGGGAAAGTATGAACGTGCAGAGAGCTTTTCAACTGTTCAGCCACCGATTCGCAAGCGCAATGAAAATGGCGGGAAATGATCCAAATGGCATACAAAAAAGTAGCTCAACGTGGCAAGAGACGGCTCATTTGATTGAAACAATGAACAACGTTACCGACGGCTGCAGTTATAAACTACTCTTCGGCAATCCAGCGAAAAGACCATTGTCACCAAGAAATCCCCAAATAGAAGCGACATTACGAGAATTCGTAAAGTGGTCTGAAACATGAAAGGTGAAGGCTGCAGCAAAGAAACAACCGCCTTGCATTGATGGTTTACCTTTAACGGTACACGCGATACTGATGACATATGAAAGCATCAGGAATGAAATTCAGGACTTTGAATCTCGCGCTTTTTCGAAAGAAGGGACGGGGCCTTGCCTGCAATTCGCGGCCGCTTCTACCCCTTCGTTGTCTCTCTTTTCGCCAATAGACCCCTCTCGTGGCCTACCCGGGGAACGCAAGGGACATCGGCTGCCACCCGTGGCCATTCCGACCGCTTCCTTCTTTTTCCCTTCCTAGATACCTCCCCCCTTCCTCTCTCTCCCTCTCTTCTCCCTCTCTTCTCCCTCTCCGCGCGGGGAGTCGTGGAACCTGACTTCGCGGACTACGCTTTCGCGTTCCTGAGACTCGGGGGTGACGCGCCCCTCTCGCCTCCGTGAAACTAAACCCGGATCTTCCGTGCGTGAAGAGACATTTCCTATGCAGACTCTTCCTTCCTTCGAACTCTTTCGTGTGTGCCGTGAGAGAAACGGAATAAACCACGCGACGGACGGCCGACGAAACCGATACGCGAACCCCTTTGCCGCGACGGACGATCCGCGCCAAACTTTTCCGGCGAAGGCCCTGTTTAGGATGAGCTTCGCGGAGTCTTGAGGAGAAAGTCCGTTCGCCTGGACCGCACATGTTGCCCGAATGTTTTCCGAATTTGGCTGTCTTTTGGGTAAGGGCGGCTATAAGTTATTTCCAGTGACCAAGATAAATCAGTGAGAGTCCTCGAGGAGGGTTAAACTCAGCGATGCCTCTTTACTGGTTTATTGCTTGATGACGGAGACGTGTTCGAAAAATTCTACGGAGTTTTAGGCAACCCTCTTCAGGGAATTTATGGGCGCACTTCTGCGAACTACCCTGCAACTGGAAAACCGCTCGGCGACGATGTTGCTCCCCTCCCGAAGGCAAGCGTCTTTTTTAACAAAGCGAAAACTCCAGTTCATCGCAGGATTCGATGGGCTCAGGACGTCACGCGGGACGCTCCTTAACTCTGTACGGCTACTTTCGGCTAAGCTCATCAAAGTTTGATAGCCTCTCTTTGTTAATTACCTTTAAATTGTTACGCTAGATCGTAAAGCAGTAAAACGGACACTTGTTGGCTTTGTTCACACGCGTGATCGATAAATAGAACTTCTATCCCGATCGAGTTCGCGTTCGATTAGGATATCGTCCTCACGGTATACTACAACCTCGCATAAACATTTTTGGTTCTTCGAGCCGGATCGAGCGCGAGTGAGTGAGCCATCGGTGTTCCGTTGGACGGTTTTTGGAACAATAAGTCCACGGGTTAGGACTTCGGACTAAAGGTCTTTGGGACCGCCCTCAGTACAGTAGGAAAAGTGCCGTGTGTGGATTGTCGATCAGCATCATGGAGGCGATTTTGAGGCAAAAGCGCCCTCTCGTACCTCCGGTGCGTATCAATTGGCGCCCAACGTGGGACTCCATTCGGGGTACGAGCTTTTCGCGCAATGATCTCACAGAGCTCTAATTTGTCAAGTGTAGATTCGAGATAAAATACCCCATCTATTACAGTATATAGAAAGAAATTAAAAATCACCTCCGTCGCTTTGGCCGAGTCTATATTCTTTATTGAAATAATATCAGATCAAAATAAAATATTCGATGCAACGTAATAATTTACCATTTACTTCTTACGGAAGTCAGCTGAAATTTAACAATAGTCGCATAATGGATAAAATACGACTTATAATGATCGCGTGTACGAACGGTATGTCCGACTTAAAACTATCAAAAAGACTCGAACAATATTATAATAAAGTAACAAATACATTATTCCTAATTAATTGGTAATAATAGTCTGCGCGTTCATCCGGTCCACGTCAACCCTTGACGAATCCTAGCACGTGCCGCTGTAACAAAAATGTCCTAAATTACAAACCCAAATAATCGAAAAATCATTTAATTATTAACTAACGATTCAAAATCGCCATCATTTTTACTAGTAACCATTAATAGCATTAACAAATATTTTAATATTATTTGAATCTTGGTTTTAATTTTATTTCTATACATTATTTCACAATCTAGAGAATTTATTACAAACCCAACCATTACGTATATTTTAATTAAAATTTATTTTCATACAAAATGTTAGCAAATATATTTTTGTTAATAAAATACTAGGAATTAAAATTTGAAGTATAATCATTTGTAAAATAAAACATATAAACGTGATCTGTAGAAACAATGGAAAAATACTTTATAGAACTTCAAAGAGAGCTTTATTTTGTAAACATATGAAAAACTATTTGGTATATAGGTGAAAAGTGTATTCAGAAACAATAATAATATTTGAAGCAAGAAAATTCACGAAGATAGGAAAAAATGTGACCGTATAGTGTATTAATATGTATGACTGATAAAAAAGAGAAACAATGTCGCTGCAATGACGATAAAATATTTCAGTGCACCATTTCCCAACCATTATATCTATGTTGCATATGTATTATTACAACATTTTATGAACTATATATATATTGAATTGAACCTCACATTGCAATCTTTACAACAAGATCACATACCCGCCACATCAGTGGTTTATGAACACAATTTGCAATATCGCCAACCATATAAACTTGTAAAATACAACTGTAATGGCTTTGTATGTATAATTTGTAATTTTATTGATGCAGTTTTTACGACTAACATTTGTGCTTGCCGTATGATTTTTTCCTTTTCAGTTCAACCTTTGTTCAAACCAGTATGGAATTCGAGACAAGGTATTTTCTATATATATAATTAACAATAGTCTAACTTACCGCTAAAGAAGAGCGACCATGCTGTTCTTTACGATTAATAATTTTACATTCGGCACGAGCAATTATTCCGTGGTGCTGCTGACACACACAATCCTCTTCTAATTCGACGTTACTAATACCGTCGGTGACCCTCCTTGCTACAACCTGGATGAACTGTTTCTTTTGATTAGGCTTGGCTTCGGCAAAGTTGTGCGAACTGAATGCTGCACCTCCAGACTGTAATGCAAATCGACATACCACATGAATGACTACATAAATTGCAATGGTTTTAGTCTCAAATAAATGGAAAGAAATTAATAAAATCGTCAGTGTGTGATAAAAATCGTAAATGATTTTTTAACGGCAGCATTGCTGTTCTCAGTTATACAAAATTCAGTTAAAATATCACAGTTAAAAAAAATTAATTTGCGGTAAAACTACACTTAGAGTAAAGAGACAAAGGGCTGAATTAAAATCTGTGAACATGTACTAGACGCTGCCATGTCTCTTAATTATAAAAATATGAGTGCAAAACAAATAACGGGTAGAAAAAATGTATATAAATCGAATTTTTTAACCTTTCCGCCAGAGTTGGGTAAGTATAATACGTCAAGTAATATACGTGTTTTTCTACACGTATATTACAACGTATAATACGTCTCTAGTTTTCTACGCAGGCACGAAGAATATTATCCTAAACTAAATGTGCAAAGCGCATGCGCAATATTGTCAATAGTCAATGAAAGTTCACCTATTTACTTCTAAGAGAGATTCTCATTGGCTATTAAGGAGATTGCGATTTACGCATTCACAAATCCGCGCACATTCGAAATCAGGCTTGGAAATTTGAAATGTATGCATATATGTGCATTTGACGTTTGTTTATAACGACTAATAACGGCTATTTGAAGTCATAAGATTCGTAACCAACATTTATATCAAAATGTATAAAGGTGGAAGACCTAAAAGTAAATTATAGAATGAAGGAAATGGCCAAGATGGATGTTTATAACCTAGCTGATACCGCTTGCCCTACGTCTGTCTTATCCGCCATATTTGATACGTTTTCTCCTGGTTTTCTACGTTTTCTACGGTAAACTACTTGATTTACGTAATATACGTAAAAAATCTCGAAAATCGTGAAATTACCCAACCCTGGAAATTACTTAGTACAGAGATTAGCGGGGAG
This sequence comes from Orussus abietinus, assembly GCF_000612105.2. Lineage (NCBI taxonomy): Eukaryota > Metazoa > Arthropoda > Insecta > Hymenoptera > Orussidae > Orussus > Orussus abietinus. The sequence goes on along the minus strand of NW_019394535.1, from coordinate 66,141 downwards.
ATGTTTCACGCCATGGTAAAAAGTGAGGCACGGCTGACTAGCGCCCTAGAACTGCTTTCAAAGGGGCGAAATGTTCTCTATCGGTAAAGAAAAATGCGTCTGCATATTTCAAATACGGTACAGTACAGATAGGATAAAGTTATCGCTTCGATAAAAATGTGCCGGGCTTCGATAAAAATTTCATATAAATCTCACGTAAAAAAATAAAGACATTGTTACTAAGCAATTCATTAGAAAACAGATGTCTATTGTACTACAGAATAAAAGAACTCGACAATTATAAGTTTTATGCGTTATGAATTGCGACGTATGAATTGCATCGAATGGAAAATTCTACAAGGGCCCCAATAAGTACGATCATGTAGCTGGCTGTTTCTGCAGGTCGTCCACTGCGCATCTTTTACAGCGCACGGCGTCACTACGTACAACTAGCGCTTATGGTGGAAATTCGCTCAAATTTTATGCGAGGTAAAAGTCCTCGTTGCAGACTTCGTTCGCACCCAAAAGTGTCGGCTATTCAACGGCGGTTCCCAGTGATATAGTATGAAGTTGACGAGTGTATGACTTTCCCAGCGTGGCCCTTTTTTTATTTTCATTAGTAGTTCTGTGTAACAGAGCCATAAGCGTACAACGAACAGGTTATAACAAATTCGTGCGCTGTCAGTACGGATATTGACTCATTATTTATATTTTTCTGCCATATAATAGAAAAATCTGGTTCCGCAGGGAAAATTACATTTTCGGAAGGCTATCATTTCAACCATTCAAATTATATCCTGTACAAACATTTTTGGGTGCGAAGTTTCCCCGTTTTCACCTTAAGTAGGTGTGAAAACGCACACAGAGAAAATGATGTACCACTCTCCCTTAACATATAACCGGAGTTACATTATGTACACATCCAAATTAAATGCGCGTTCAAGACATTATTACATAAACTACCAACCTAATATCCACTTTTTATAAACTTGTTATTCTCAATTTCATTCAAAATGAAACACAATTTAAGAAATGTACGTAAAAATTCATGAATTAATTAGCATTTCTTATGCTACATATTCTTGAATTCTTCATGAGAAATAATGAAAATGTTAACTCTATGTTCGAAGGGTACTTTGAAATTATGTTAATTTATACATGGAAAAATGGTAACTTACATTTACAGCAAATCCACTGCAGACATCATTGCTAAGCTGAACCAAGTTGTTTCTAATTTCAGTGCTACCTTCGATGGGTTTCTTTTTAGCATCAGCAAAGGTGTACGCAGCGTCATAGTCGTAACCTACGATGTTTTTCTGAGGCTTTCCAGATACTTGGAGATCGTCCAAAGGTGAAATCTGGTAATACGTGAGACCGAGATCTTGGTATACTTTGTGGCCCATTAAAATTCTAAGATGTTGAAGCTGAAAGAAATCAATGATTTATTAATAATCACTGCTTTCCTCATATAATTTCAATATCTTAAACAAGGAGTTACTTCCAATCACATTGTTACCTTACTCCGTAAGTAATAATTCCTATTATTACCTAGTATCTAACTGCTGAATAAGAAACTCATGTATGCACCGTAATTACACAAAAAATAATTATAAATAAAGGAAAACAATAAAACCGAATTATTTCGATGTCCATCTACAATAATGCAGAAATAAACACAAGACTAATTACTTGTGGTTACGGAACACATATTTTTTCGTGTTAAGGTAACGTAAAAGTATGTTTTTGATATTTTACTCCCATTGAAAGCTTCAAATTGAAAACAAAGACTTTCAGGACGTAAGTATAACAATTTAAAGCACTATCTTTATAGTGTCTACTATCGCTATCACTAATAGTATATCGAACATTACAAATTCACGTGGGAAGTATAGAAAAAAGAATTAATGTGTGCAGTAAAATTGTCGAATATCCCGTGAACAACACATGTTCTGAGTGGTCTTAGTCCCACAATATAGTTGCCAGTAAATGCAACAGATGGCGCCATAGTTGATTGGAGTCTTAAAAATCACTAATCCAAGAAATTTCTTTAGTTATACTTCAATCTCTTCAATCTAGTAAAACGATATATGACTGATTTAGTATGCCATTCCGTAAAATACTTATTATGATACAATGTAGCTGTCAATAGAAACGTAAACATTGGTAATGTGGCACGTTGTCTAAGATGGTATATCAGCTAGAAAAATTGTTTTTACTGACGTCGATTGAATGTCTCGGTGTGTTTGACATCACCTTAAATACTTGGAATGTTTGTGCTTTGTTTTCTCCTTTAACAATTCCCCGTTAACTGTAAACTACGAGAGACAAATTGCATTATGCAACTTTCTTAAATATTTGATGATTATTACTTTCTCTTGGGATCAACTTTCCTTTCTTAGAGTATCTTTTTTGCATCATCAATCTTATTCAATAAATCGGCGAGAATATCGTTAGAGATAGATACGTAAATATTGTATATAAAAATTCATAATTACAGAAAGCGGAAGAGGTGTCTTCTCGCAAGGAGATGAAAGGACGCCGATTACAACCTTGGCTGCTTCAGGTCTGTACGGATAACGTATCGCTTCGACATATGCATCGGTCAATGTGAAAGTACCAAGTTCAACATCCACCCGTTGCTTCAAATATTTCAATTTGTCCTCTGCTTTACCGCCCTTTACCTCCTAAAAAGCAATAAATATAATAAGGAAAATTAGCAACACTGATCAAACGTAAATCTCAAAGAGCGATGAATGTGTATGACTATTAGATAATATTATAAATAGGTCAATAAATACATTAAGAAGTCGGTATTAATAAGTTGCATCATACTTCTTCAAATTCTCAATATGTTATGTAAACGGTTAAAGTTTTTCAAAATCTTGACTTATTAACTCAAGAGTTCAATCATGCAATGTATTTCACTTGCCTACAATATTGCATACACTTTATTTGAAGAAATGGAAAACAGAATCTAGATTGAAAAGTCATTGATAATTCAAATTCTTTTCAATTCCCTACTGAATGTCAAAGTAAGATCTAATTTTCAGAAACAGTATTAAAAAGACATTTAAAACTTGAAAATGTATTTAAGAGGAAATAATTTTAAAAATCTGAATACTTAAAAACAAATGAAATAATTATTTACTGAATTCGCAAACTTGCTGTTTTACTGTTTCAAGAAATGCCTTCTGTGGTAAATTCGCTTAAATTCATGTTTTATCTGAACTATTTAGCTCCTTTCAGAGCATTAATAGCAATTATTCGACTTCGGCAAAACGACATGTATACAAAGTTAAAAAATCTCGATAAATTATAACAGTACTTCAACTTGTTGCTACTCATTGCATTATTCTCTTATTTCATAGTATCAAGCTAGTGTTTCAAATTGTGGATTTACCTATGAAACCGAGTACAAGTGTAACAACAATGTATGTATAAAAATTGCAAAATAAATCTTATTTATTTCTCGATTCAGTAGAATGTTATCAATATCTTTAGGTAAATAATAATATTACCTCCCAGGAAAGGATTGGATCTTTTTTCTTAAACTCGATGTTCTTGGCTTCACCTTCGATGTTTCGATTGCCACCCACGGTGTAATGTTGAGGCCATTTCATCTTGTCACTGTATCCGATCAGGCCAAACTTGACATCGCTATAAATATAAAATTAAAATGTAGAATTATCAAAACAATTATTTTTATCACAAATAGAATATTCTTCACGCAAAGGTCTATTAATTAAAACGTCATCACAAATCTTATACATAGTGTTAAAATTGCTTCTGTAATACATGTTACAATAACTGTAAAGAAAATAAAGAACAGAGAACAATTAATAAGTTTGTTAAATATTTTTTATGATTACTTAGATAAAATAATAGATGAAGAATATTTGAAGTTGATAAAAAATATCGCAATTAGAAAAAAATGTTAATTAAATTTTTACTACATGTCTTTTTTAAAATATGTAAAATAAAAAATATTTTCCAATGAATCTCATTTTTTTCACGTACAACAACTATGAAACAATTTGTTACAAATTTAACAGAAATAAACTAAATGTCATTGCCATATATATTTTACACGTTTAAAAAAAAAAATATATATAATACAAAAGCGAACTTCGCTTTACTATCATTTTGTATAAATATTAGAATAAAATGAAACAGAACAATTAATCCGATGTTTGCAATTCAGGTACATAAATAATACATCAGAGACGACATTTAATTTAAAATAGTTAGTGTTTCTCGATTGCAAGGAAAAATCTTTTTGAAATCTCACATATTATCGTTTCAACGAGGATGAACTAAATATCTTTTTTTTCTAAAACATTGTCATAATTCATATAATATAGAATTTATTGAAACTGTTCGGTTTATCAACTTCAACATTTTGAACATTCAACTAAAAATTATATAAGTACTGTCTATTAGGTCAGTTAGAAAGTTCTGAAACAATTTTATATCGAAATAAGTAAATAAAGTGTTTCAAAATTTCCAGATCGACCTCGTCATTTGGAGTAATATCTTCATTGTGATATCTTTAGGATTCTTATAGTTTCTAGAAAGGATGAATTTGTTGCAAAGATACGTTTAACAATACTTACGTTAATCCTGCGTGTTTCAACTCATTTTTCAGCTCCGTCATCAGGGGAATTACTAGTTCTTTGTATATTTTCTCGTTGCTGAGTTCTTGTTCAACCACAAAAATAATGTCGGCTTCTTTGTTAGGGATCTTGACACTGAATGTATCGTCGATAGCGATCTTCTGATTTCCGACTTTACACTTGCCTAAAAAGTATAAAATAATGTTTAATTCACAAAGAGAATGATATTCTTTAAATTAAACAGAATTTATTAATTTCCAGAGGAAAAATCTGTTATTTAAAAGTCTTATGTGTATACTTGATCAGTTGTGATGCAAGAAAAAAATAAAAACAGCCAAAATAAATGAAACATGTTTGGACTTAAACAATTATTGTGATTATCAAATGCCTTTATGCAAAATTTTCAATGCAATTTTAATTAGAATAAAAATCATCGAAAAATGGTTAAAAACTCATTATGATCAAATTTAAGATATCATACAATAATCGTTTATTATTGAAATAATTAAATTAAAATTAAGTGAACTCTAACAAGACTATGTAAGACTAGCACAAAATTTTAATACGTTTATCTTTATAGTTACGTCAGCAACCTCTGTTTTTTCATTTCAATATTATGTCCAAATTGAATCAAAGTGAAAAACTTTTCTTATTACTTTTCAACTTACGGAGTAGTCGGGAATTTTATTACTGCTTACGCATTAATGAATATTGATAATACGAGGGAATACAATGAGTAAAAACGCGATTTTTTCAGAACTAAAGCGAAACCATTAACATGTTTTGAACCGAGTCAGTTTTATGTGATTTGTTTTTCTAGCTGCGTCGATCACCGGCGACTCATGTCCAGGTATTGTAATATACATTATAATTGCGTACCGACAAATAATATCTGGATGAATTTCGTTAATTTAGTTCTAGTTATAGTCAACATATTAAGGTGAAATGAAACACGCCGAGGAACTTGATCGACGTCGATAAAGAAGATTTTTCTAAATGTCTACGTTGCCGACGTTCGTTTTTATATTGACAGCGGTGTCCGAATTATATTGGGTATTGTACCAAATGGCATATTCCACCTGTCGTTTTCACACAATAATTATAAAGAAATCGAAGTAAAACTCCAAAAATCCTCTGGATTCATGCTTTCTGGGGCCCTAATCGACTGTAGAGGGACCCCCTGCGCCATCTGTGATTTCCAGGTCAATTAAATTTTCACTCCGAGACCTCGTATTACCATCGTTTTAGCATAGAAGCGCATACAACACTTTTTTTGCCTTTATCCCGTTCAAATGCGAGTTTATCGATTACCAGAGTGTTCTAAATTGTCGTAAAATTGTCCTGACCCTTTCGTTTCTCATATCAGAGCCTTCGATAATTGTATATTGATCGAAATATGAGAGCTCATCGCCATTTTGGTTCTGGTCTGGGCTAAGTTAAAAAATTTGTTTAAAAAAATCCGAATTTTGAATGTGTCACGTCAATTCTTAGATGATCAGGAGTGATGTGTCAAAGTTTCGGACAGTTTGGTCTAATACCCTTAAAAAAAAAGTGTTGTATTCGAATCGACTGATTCGAAGGGGGTTTTCACTTCACCTTAAATAGCTTGAACGAAAATCCCAACGTGGGTTACCGGTGATCTACATAGTACGGAATGTATTAACTTGATGACGAATTTAACCCTTTGCACTTGAATACCTTAAGTTATTAAATTATCGACGCGGAAACGACATTTCAGTATCAACTGGATTAATTATTTATAATTATTCATAGTACAACCGCAAGAACTTACCACACGCCGGAGGGATACTGATAGGAGCACGAGCTTCGAAACAAGCACCATAATAAGCAACGGAAATCAAGCAAGGACCTTCCGGTGAACTTTGGGAGGCATGATCACAAGCATGGCGATATGGCGCCGGGTTGACGTAGTTGAAGCAGCCACTAAATAAAGCAAAAATCAACAATAGCACCTCATTTTCATATTTATATATATTTGCTCGATCAAGTGGCAAATTCGAAATATATAAGCGACTTTTGTTTCACTTCTCAATGACTTCAAGATACAATATAGCTCATACCTCATGGGAGAACTTCCGGAGAAGTATTCTGTGCATACTGGTGAACGTTGTGAGGCGTCATCAGGTGGTGTTGCTGCATCGGGACATCCGGGATTCAGTTTATAGGCATTTGCGAATTCCGCCTCGTTTTCCGTGACCTACGTCATAGTGATTTTTTTGCTTAACAATGATTTCTTATATGCGGTGAAATAAATATTTCAATATATTTAGTGTTACCTTCCCGGAAGGTAGAGTAAAATCATCCCAAGGCTCGTTGTTTCCATCACCGAGAATTCCGCGCAATTTGCCGAAATAAAAGCCAGATACGTGAATACTGCAAATCAGTGGCGACTTTTCACTGCACATCAAATGCACTCCATAGCTGGACTTGACATTGACTGTTGGACTTGTTAAGAAGGCCTGGAGGTTGTTTGTTTTGGCAGGATAGTCAGCCGGCTGCCCGTTAATGAGGATCTGAAAGAATGTTTATTAATAAGCCGATTAACATTTTACACTCAATGCAAACTAATTAACGCAAGCAAAATAAATAACTCTTTAGTCAATTTTGGAACTATCTCGTTTAAATATATAAATTACCCTCATAATGTCTTCTAATTACAATTTTCATTTCAAGAAATAATGGAAGAGTAAAAAAAATCAAATGACTTCATACAATTGTCTAGTACCTAATTTCGCTCAATATGATCAGAAGAACATCAAGCCAGATCTCGTTTCCATAATCTAATTTAATTTTTTAAAGCTGGAATTTTGTATTGAAAAGTGTATCTGTTTGCATAATAAAAAGAAATTTATGTTTCTTTTGTTATAAATATTACACGAAAATCTTCCCTTAAAACAGTAGGAAATCAACGTGAATTTTGAGGCAGATAGAACTGTTCTGTCTGAAAAAATCTGTATTTCGAATCTACATAATCGATTTGAATTATTTTTTAATTAAAAGTTTCAAAAGTTATTTGTAAAGAAAAGATGGAAAGGTACTAAAATGAATATTGCCTTAATAATATGCTTTAATTATATTGCCTTAAATATATATGTGGCAGAGCTTGCTAACACCGGAGTTGTGATCGATGGGATATTGTATAACTGCACACTGACAGATTTGTAACATTATTACGGAATTATTATAATTCTATATGACATAATATGAATGTATCTTTCGAATAACTTTCGTTACATATCATTTTATTTCAATGTTATGTAACTGTAACGTGTGTTTGGTGGGTCCTGCATATTTTTATAGCAAAAGACATTTTATTTTCTCAAATAATGAGGAGATACTCCTCATTAACTTAAAAGTAATCATTTCCTGATTACGAGTATACTCGTCAAACACAATCAAAAGGCTAAGATTCACGTTTAGATGAAAATCTTCTTCAGACATCGATAGACCACATTTAAAGTGGGTTTAAACTAATGAAACTTAATTAAGACTCTTTGAAATTGTTATAAACTTTAAATAATTCTTTAAGCAAAAGATATATATTTTCTTCAATAGAATGATCTACCAATTGGCAAAACTAACCTCTCCATTTGTTTTTATGGTGATGCTTTCATTTGGCTCAGTGATGGTGATGCCGTTGAGAACTCCGTTCTTCAGGGATGCAACCACAGAGAAGTTTCCATCCTGAATGTCTTGAGCCAGAACATAATCACAAGAGCCAGGAAGAGTTACTTGACGACCATCGAATGTGAAGAAATGTCCTCCACTAATGACGAATCCGGTTTTACTGAAGGGCGGGAAGATATCAGTGAAGCAATGAGGTGGCCTAAACAATTACATATTATTAAAACCTGTGTCAATAGTAATAATTGTCAATAAACGACACTTTATAAGCAAGGAATCACTGGAGAAATTCATAAATTTAATTGAATCCAGAAATTGAAACTGAACTGTACCTGTATGCGTAATACAAGTCTGTTATCTTCGGTAACTCTCGGTTTCGCAGGAGATTGAAGACAGACACCTTTAACGAGAAAATTCCAGGAATTCTTCTCACGAAACTGAAGTCAAATGGTATTCGTGCCTCCAAGAATCCGGAAACATTTTCGGTCGTTGCTTGAGTTTGAAGGAGTGACACCACGGATTGAATTGCGTTCACAGCACTTCGATAAATATTTTTAATCTCGGATACATCGTCAACCTGAAAATTACATAGTATTCCTTTAATATTCAAAAAATATTTTCCTACATAACGATCCTGTTATAAGAAAACAAGATGGAAGTTAAAGCACTCGAAAGAATTGTAGAATCTTATCTTAAATAATTCAGTACTTTGTACAACTGCTTTTTTTATGGCGTATAAAAATACGTAAGAACAAATCTTGTTCCACTGCACTTGTAACTGCAGTCTATGTAAGATGATTTTCACTATATTTAATTTATTTAAATCCCTCTTCACATAATGGCTATGGTTGGTTCTACAGAAGATGACCCTAGAATTGAGATCGAAGATCTCAGATTTTCGCCGATCTAACATTGTGAGCGCTTCTTGCAGAAAATAAGGGAACTTCAATCCTACATGACTAAAACATTTCCTACCAATGTAAATGACCTAAAATACTTTTAATTTTGCAATTAAGGTACGCAAAGCAAAACGATAACCTGCGTACGATATACAGAATGTAGCTTTTAATGTGATAAAAACTAGTAGACGATAAATTTTAATTACGTCAAGGAGGTGCTCTCGACTCTAGGTTAGACAAAAATCTGAAGATCTTGGACCCTCAAAGTGGGGGCGAATTCACTACACGGCGTTGTATCTCCTTATATTGCTTCATACCTTCAATGTTTCATGCAGAATTATCTGATCGCATACTTTAAAACAAAAGCTGTCTGTTTTACAACAAAGAAACTTTCGGTGGATAAATCACATTTGGAAATAATCAATCGTAATGTAACAATTTTTCTCATTTATATAATGAATTTTGAATTAATTCGAATGAATGAAGTAAGCTTTTACTTTACAAATTCTTCCAAGTATACCTGACCTACCTTTTCGTGCTTAACATGTTTCAAGATGTAATCATAGACCGCATCTACGAGTTTCCTCAGTTCTTCAGTAGGCAGGATGACTTTGACATATTCAACTGCATCCTTAACCGCATTGTGAACTGCAGGTGGTACTTCAAACTTGATGATTTCCCTATACTTCAATTGAATAAATTCGTAGATCGGCAAAGCTTTAATTTGTTGAATGAGCAGAGTAACGAAGTCCTTGAGTTCCTTTTCGATGTCAGCAGCCCCCTTGAAGATGATCCTGGCGACATCTTGGACGAGTTCCGAAGCTACCGTGGCGATTTCGTTGAGTTCCTTCTGGTGCTCGTTGATGATGTTCAAGAAAGCCTTGAAGTAAGTCAGGCTAAGGTTCAGGACAGCATCGAAAACGTTCAGGCCAGCTTTGAAGATCTTGTCAACAGATTCCTTAATCTGTGGGTAACTGGCTTTGATTGCTTCAGTCACCTTAATCACAATTTCATTGAACGACTTAAACAATTCCTGGACGCGTTCTGTCATGAGCTTCGCGGTATTCACAATTGCTGTAATAATGCCACCAAACAACTTGTTGCTGAAAAAAGAACACATCATTTTGTAAATCTCAATATTGATACAATACTCCATACAAAAAGGGACATAATTCTGTGACTCTTAAGATCAGTATAATCGTTTCATAATAACTTACGGAAAGCACAAAAGATGGAAGTCACTGTAATGAACACTAAGAATAAAATGTTTTACCCTGTGTACTTACAAAGCTGCCTGAATATCCTTGACTGCCTGGTCGGCATGAAGTTCATTCTTAAGCTTCGTTAACTCCGAGTCATAGTAATCCAGAAGAGGCTTCAAATTCGGTTGGGCTTTCTTTAAGTGGTCTACAAGATCCTTAAGTTCAACGACGACTTCTTCTCCAACATCTTGTACGACTTCCTTCAGCTGTTTAATGTAGTTAATGATGTGTTCACGGTAAGCGTTCTGAAATAATAAAATGATCACTGAGTATGACCAAAAAGTTAACCTCGATTATGACTATATCTCTAATAAACTAAAACAACAAACTTACAACAACTTCAACGATATTATTTTTGTTGTAAGAGAAGTCAGGTTTCAGGAACTTATTATCATCTAAATACACCAATGCACGGAACAGGTCTTTCTTGGTCCCATCCTTATATGCATCAGCATGAATTTCAGCAAGTTGTCCAAGCACCACTCGCCCATTCGCGGTAAGTTTGGTATTAGGGTCATCTGATTAAATATTAAGAATTAATAACAAAAACAGAAAATTATATAATTATTATCAATGATGACAAAGAAATGTTTGCTTACTCTTTGGGTAGTAGGCATATTTGAAAGTGTTGAAGTCACGAGCTTCAAAGTTAATGACTATAGGCTTGTTATTCAGCACTATGACTTCAGTGTCCACTTTCTGTAGGTTTTTCGACAACTCCAAAGTAGTATCAGCCCTAACAACTTCTATGTTTGGAGCTTGCACCAAGAAATGAGATTCCTTCGAGTTCGCAGAGAAGAATACACCAACTGTTTTTGGTTTCTGATGCTGATCCGTATATGACAGGAAACTTCCAAAGCCAAGTTCATTCGTTGACAGAACCAAGTGATTTTTCAAGTCGACCTTGAGCTGCTGACCACGACTATTGACTTCAATGACACCTGTCACATTGTACCCTTTGGCCAGCTGTACTTTAGAAAGCTTGGCTACTGCGCTGATCTTTTGCGACTTCTTTGCAAAAACGTCGACGTCCAGGCTGGCATCCAACAGGTGATCTCCACCATAATGCACATTACCTTTCACTGACAATTCCTATAAAACAAAAATTACCAATTACATGTACATTAAAAAGAAATATTGTCATTTGTTTTTTTAGTATTTATGTATTTAGTATATAGTATTAGTGTTTCTAGGAAGAAAGATCCGCAAGTTGTGAAATCGAATAACAACTACATCTTGAAACCATTTAATTATCAATTCTTCCCATTTAGTCATTATTTTGGAGCCTCATAATTATCATTTTAACTACTTTTATTGATCAGTAATAATAGGTTATTGATTTATTTTTTTCAACGGAAAATAGTATTCCTTTTTAAATAAATAATACATCTTTAGGAACAGTTAAACTTCATTGTTTCACATTACAAAACAATTATATTTTTTAAACAAACCCTTAAACTATTTTATCGTTAAAGTATAACTCTAAAGCTTTCAATTGCTAAATTACTGAACCCTCGTATGTTTCTTAGTCAAATTTTCAGTTAAAGAACAAATTTTTCTCTTATATTTTCTAGTATTTTTATTTCCTTTTCAACAACATCGTTGATATTAACATGTTTATGGTATTCAAACTTGCGTAGGTTTCTTTCTTACCGTCAATGAATACTATTCCTTGTTACTGTCTAAAGTACGAAGAGACCAGTGTTACCACCATCGCGATTCAGAGGATTAGGGCAAAGAATTCAGAAGTCTCCATAGAAGCCCGGAAGGATACGGACGTTTGATGCTGGATAAATAGTATGTTAGCCAACGGATGGCGGCGCTATGATCGTGTCTCCATCCCTCTTAATCTTATGGCAATATATAGCGAATTGCATTCTTTCTTTATCTTACCCCCAATACTCGCCTTTCTATATGCGTCTCTCTACCTCCCATATGTGAGATACCGTTGGCTAACACATCTCTTTTTTACCCCCACTTCTGGTTTGTTAGCCAACTTTTAGAGCATCAAGCGCTAACGTAGGACAAAGAAGTTTTGATAGAAGCCCAGTTCCCGTGGTGATGCTTGATACCCAATAAATAGTAACCAAGCGGGAAGCTAGATGCCAGCATGGGTGAATTAAAGCATTACCAGGGGGTCGACACTCCTTATGGGAGAGGTGTAACGCTGAAGTTAGTTCATCTACTCCACGCAAAGACAGCGCTGGGGTCGTGACTTTTCAGTCTAATAGAAAGAGAAGAACAGAGAAAAAATTGTCTAACCAATAGCAAGAGACTCCAGGAGGCGCAACGTAAATGCGCATAAAAATAATCGGGACAAGTGAACCAAAGTGAACCTAACCTAGATTAGTGGCAATATTTTTACAAGTTTCGATTACCTCGGGTATTAAATTGCGAACGTGAGTTTGTGAGTAAAGTGTAAATCAAGAACAGTTTGTAGTTTCTTACTATAATAATTGTAATAATTAAATGGATTAAATGCGATCTATAGATCGCATTTAATTCATGAAAGTAATCTCATAACAAAAATTAAATTTGTATAGAATTTGTATATTTATACATTCATAATAATGAATATTTTTATCTTAATAAATATGTTGCTTTTTAACTAATGTTTAATGTAATTATTTCAGTTCTTACAGTGATTTAAAACAGGCGTTGGCGCCACTGACACTTTCGTTACTTCTTTTACGTTTAATATACTGTTTTCATGTTACATTTGTGTGTGTCAATTTAAGCAACGTCTGTTTTAATCATTGTAAGTACTTTTTAAATCCTGAAAATATCCCTTCGTTTAATAAATGAATTTGAATAGCCCGCCAAATATTTTAGTTCGCGAAGAAGGTTTACTCCAACCGAAGATGGCAGTAGTGCATAAAGAGTTACACCCAATACATGCACTCACCCTCTGGGTTGCTCCATCCATACATTCTTATGTCTACGCTGAAAACACTATAAGATAGAGCAACAACTGAGGGTTAAACATAGCCAAAAAGTGTACAACAAACAAACAAATTCTTTGATTAATTAATTTATAAAAATTCATTCTCAAATTATAAAATTTAATAGTAGTAGTAAATGTGGTTCGAAGCTTTTCTGGTATTTTAAATCTGAGTTCAGTACTTTTTTTATTGAAAAGTATTTTCCTCCCATCATTTAATCGTCAAAGTTATATAAGATGAAACGAGCAAATTTTAGGATTTAAAAAAAAATTCAATTACCTTTGGCTGGGATGGATATGTGAATTTCGCTTCGCCGTTTATAGCAGCAGCATTTTTGTGGAGACTAACGTCACCGTTGATAGCTAGAGTAGTTTTTTCCGTTGGTTTGTTCTTTCTATCCAAGTATAGACTGACATCGAATTTGTATGCTCCGCCTTGTTTTGATGAAGGCCAATCAGTTGTCAAAATGACAGCCAATTCGCGACTGGGCAAAGTCAGGATGGCAGCTGCACAAGAAAACATTTGCAGTATTAGCGTCAACCACGGTTGAACATACACCAACGGGATTCTGTACACCTATATAGAAAAACTTAACTAATTTACTTTTTAAAACATGTTGTTTATTAATAAAATTATGAAATGTATACGAATGCTGATTCCTTCCTCTCCCCCCTCCTTAGTTCCAAAAATCTATATATGCTGTACCTATTTTGTCGGATGTGAGTCAAATTGACTCATTAAATATTTTTAAAGTTGGTCGTTTTACCCACATGTAACTTATTTCTTGTCCACAGACATTTTTTGTACACAATCTGATGCGATAGTTTTCATGTTCAAACTTGTCAATTTACTAGATATCTATTGCAAACTTGCACATTCAATATTGTGAAATTATTTGTTGCAAGTCTTTTTTGTTGAATGCTTTTATGAAAGCTCTGATAAAAAATTCTTTGTGTTCTTCCATTTCGATTTATGGCATCGAAGAGAATAATGCACTTTTAGTAACACAAAGAAAAATTAATTTTATAAATTATTTTTGAAGAATTTTTGTGTACCAAGGTAATTTCAGAATTTTTATTTATGATGTATTTACGTAAATGTAAATAAATATTTTAGTTCTAGATAAGGGTTGCTGTTATGACAAAAAATGTAAGATATCTTGAATTGCGAAAAAAACTGACCCAAATAAGAGGAAACCAGTCAGATATCGAATCCGATACTGAACTATATGAAATAGAGAATCAAGGTAATAGGATTGAATTTTCGAGCAGTGAAGATGAAGATCTTCATCATACGGCTCGTAGAAAAAGAAGAGCTTGTTTTCTATCTGAAAGTGAATCCAGTGCTAGTGATAGCGATCGTTATATAACTCTTGGCAAAAAAAGAGTACGATATATTCCTGATTTTTAAACCGAAAGTGAATTAGACCCTGCAGATAGATCTGATAATGAAGAAATTTCAACGCAAAGGGCTGCTGATGGGACATTATGGGAAACATTGAAAGATGGTAAAAATACTGGTAGATTTCCCGGTCATACCAAATTCAAAGACGTCTCAGGGCCAACTTCCTACTCCGAAAGAAATATTATATTTGGTACTGTAAAGAGTGCTTCCAGAATATATATGTAACAATTGTTTTGAATAAAGTTTCATTAAAATAAAATTTTATTTTTTTTTAAACTCAATTTTGATGTTTGAGTCAAATTGACTCATTTTCGGCAAAATAGGTATATACGCAACATCCGGAAATCTAGTGTTAATGACAAATGTCGGTAGGAGAGATTCTGTACGCGTAAGATATCGATATTTGTTGGTCGGAAGCGTCGTTAGATATCAAAAGTTATCGGTAGACTACAGAGCACAGCAGCACGTTTTGTTTTACGTATGTTGTACGTACAAGATTTCCTACGTCCTTCAAGCAATGACAAAATTAGAAAATTATATCGAACCAAATAGAAAAATTAGGAACTAAATTTGAAAACAATATTTTATTTGGCGAGCACTAAATTGACTATATGCTAGAAGTATACCGCGGGTGCTCGCTAATAAAATAATATAATCGGGGTTGGGTAAGTATAATACGTCAAGTAATATACGTGATTTTCTACACGTATATTACAACGTATAATACGTCTCTAGTTTTCTACGCAGGCACGAAGTATATTATCCCAAAGTAAATGTGCGAAGCGCATGCGCAATATCGTCAATAACATTGAGAGTTGACCTATTGACCTGTAAGAGAGATTCTCATTGGCTATTAAGCTGATTGCGTTTTACGCATCCACAAATCCGCGCACATTCGAAATCAGCCTTGGAAATTTGAAATGAATACATATATGTGCATTTGACGTTTGTTCATAACGACTGATAACGGCTATTTGAAGCCGTAAGATTCGTAACCAATATTTATATCAAAATATATAAAGGTGGAAGACCAAAAAGTAAATTATGGTATGAAAGAAATGGACAAGATGGATATTTATAACCTAGCGGATACCGCTTGCCCTACGTCTGTCTTGTCCGCCATATTTGATACGTTATCTCCTGGTTTTCTACGGTAAACTACTTGATTGACGTAATATACGTCAAAAACCTCGAAAATCGTGAAATTACCCAGCCCTGAATATAACTGTATTGCAATTGTATATCTGTAGATCCCACAAATTTCTGTACATAACTCTAGATTGCTATTAGTGGGAGTTGAAATGTGTTCAGGGCTCTTTCCGGTTTACGTCATTTCGGTTTCCTTTTACAGCCGCAAGAGGTCTTTTTTCTTTTAATAATCTTTTTGCAAACTATATATCCTATAGATGTTACAAGTGAAAAAGTATAAATCTTACCGCTGTCTCCAGGATGAGCGTAGAGTTGGTACGTGTATTGGGATTTGTCCTTAGAGGAATGCAAGTACAAACTTGCAGTGTGATCGAATGACAGTTCCTTAATTTGCGTGCTGGTCTTCAAACCAAATTCGACTGGTACATTGAATTTCTTCAGGTCAACTTCGACGGTCAACTGGTGGTCTGCATTGGCAACGCCTAAAGAACGTAAACAATATATTACCACTTAGTATTATATGTGCATTAAACATAAGGTTATATCTATGCAAAATTACATTATGGATCGAACCGATTATAATTAATACATTGTAAGAATGTAATCTGAGGTTAAATTAAAATAATGTAAAATATGAAATTAACAAATTTGGCATCACAAGTTCTAGTAGTAAGGGCCTTGTTTAGGTTAGAAAGTAAACCATTTTTTTTTTCTTTCATTTAATGAAGACTTACAAAGCGAAGAAGAATGTTTTTACGGCCTATGGGTGGATGAGTAAATGTAGCTGCAAAATTTCTCTCATATTGTATGTGAAAACTTATTTTTGAACATTAAACGCATTTTCCCCAAAATAACTTTATTTAAATCACTGATGTACCTAACTCTGGAACTAATTATCAGATTGACTTAAAATTTGGTATGCACCTTTCAATTGTCTCTACTGCATTATGTAGTCAGATGCATGTACTTTCACTATTTGTATTCTCTTTTACCATACAACACAGCTATTTTGTTAATAATGATTTTTTTTTGTATGCCCGTAGTTCATTCAATTAAGAATTCCTTATGGATTATAAAAATTATTCGTTTTATGTTCTAACTCAAATTGCCTTGGAAATTTCCATACCAGCAAAGATGCATGAGGATTTAATAAGGCTAAAATAACCTATGGATATTATCGGAAATATTAACCATATGAAAATATTGTTGAAAACTTTCTTCATTAAATGTGGTTAAATAAATTCGAAAAACCTCGAGCAGTTCGATTTTATTCTTTGAAGAGACAAAATTTGTAAAAAAATCAATTTTTAGATTGCTAAACGAACAAATCAAATCCTGGTAGAAACCTTGGGATGCGTCAAGTACCAGACTATCAGAATCTTTCTTTATTAATATTAAATAGAACTGATAAATTATCAAAGCCATTACTACTTTATGCAATTTCTAACGATATTAGATCGTCGCCACAGATGGCGACGTTGGTCCTAAACAGTCGTTAAAATAATGCACTCACAGTGTTACATCGATCTTTTTATCATTACTTTACTGAAATGGCATATGGAACGCTTCAGTTTGTATAATTCTTAACGTGGACTGTAAAAAACTTCAAGATAAATGTAAATGTCGATAACGTGAAGCGCCAGCTTATGTTACCACTTGAGTATTCAAAATGACGTTACCACCAAAAAGAGTATAGATTTATTTTAATTTATGGACCTCGATTAAATTTCTCAGCGCTTTACATATCATCTTAGGCTGAAGTGAAACCCCCTTCAAATCAGTCGATTCGAATACAACACTTTTTTTAAAGAATATTAGACCAAACTGTCCGAAACTTTGACACATCACTCCTGATCATCTAAGAATTGTCCTGACACATTCAAAATTTGGATTTTTTGAAAACATTTTTTAACAGCCCAGACCAGAACCAAAATGGCGTTGAGCTCTCATATTTCGATTAATATACAATTATCGAAGGCTCTGATATGAGAAACGAAAGGGTCAGGACAATTTTACGACAATTTAGAACACTCTCGTAATCGATAAACTCGCATTTGAACGGGATAAAGGCAAAAAAAGTGTTGTATGCGCTTCTATGCTAAAACGATGGGAATACGAGGTCTCAGAGTGAAAATTTAATTGACCTGGAAATCACAGATGGCGCAGGGGGTCCGTCTGCAGTCGATTAGGGCCCCAGAAGGCATGAATCCAGAGGATTTCTGGAGTTTTACTTTGATTTCTTGATATTTATTGTACGAAAACGACAGGTGGAGTATGCCATTCGGTACAATACCCAATATAATTCGACACAGCTGTCAATATAAAAATGAATGTCGGCAACGTAGGCATTTAGAAAAATGTTCTTTATCGACGTTGATTAAGTTCCTCGACGTGTTTCACGCCACCTTAAGGTGAATTGAACTTGATCGACGTCGATAAAGAAGATTTTTCCAAATGCCTACGTTGCCGACGTTCATTTTTATGTCGACAGCTGTGTCGAATTATATTGGCTATTGTACCAAATGGCATTCGACAGCTGTTGTTTTCGTATAATAAATATCAAGAAATCGAAGTAAAACTAGAAATTCTCTGGATTCATGCTTTCTGGGGTCCTAATTGACTGCAGAGGGACACCTTGCGCCATCTGTGATGTCCAGGTCAATTAAATTTTCACTCCGAGACCTCGTATTACCGTCGTTTTAGGCTAGAAGCGCATACAACACTTTTTTTGCCTTTATCCCATTCAAATGCGAGTTTATCAATTACCAGAGTGTTCTAAATTGTCGTAAAATTGGCCTGACCCTTTCGTTTCTCATATCAGAGCCTTCGATAATTGTATATCGATCGGAATGTGAGAGCTCAACGCCATTTTGGTTCTGGTCTGGGCTAAGTTAAAAAATTTTGTCCAAAAATCCAAATTTTGAATGTGTCAAAACAATTCTTAGATGATCAGGAATGATGTGTCAAAGTTTCAGACAGTTTGGTCTAATACCCTTAAAAAAATGTGTTGTATTCGAATCGACTGATTTGAAGAGGTTTTCACTTCACCTTAAGTACTCAATACCGTTTCGCTGAAGCTCAGTGCGCAAGGAACGTTTCGCTCATTATTCGACACCCCAAGTTTTTTGATCATGTATTGAGAGGTGGGTTAAAAAGTACTTACTCTTGACAGCGAAATTTGATTGCAGCTTGAAGTGAGCACAATCTTTGCTTTGCTCACAATAACTGTTGAGTACATGTATCTCCTTATTAGTCAATTTCAATTCACCAACAATAGCTGATGATCCGAAATTAGTATTAAGGAACACTGCTACCCCGTCTTCACCATCAGCTTCCTTCGTGAGCTTTTGACGAGTATATTTGAAGGATGAACTTTTTGTGCTGTCACCGATCTTCAGACTACCATTACCTTCGACAATTACTTTACCATCTTCTTCTCTTTTCTTGTAATTTGTGCTGAAATTATATTTTTCCATTTTAAACCATCATTTAGACACGTCTCACAAAGTTTGAAACACACATACATTCGCAGTGAACACTGTTATATAACTGTTGGGTAAATGTTACGTTTTCGAAACTTGCAATTGCAAACATGTTATGTAGCATAAAAGTAACATGGAAGTTAGATGTTAGTTATTATTTCCCACTCGACAAGGTAACATGTTATGTAACATGTTATATTAATGTTATAGTTTGATACCTTAAAATAATTATAATTTTTCATACATTTAATAAAAAAGATCACGCAATTTTATCCAAAATTATACAATTTTTTATTCTTAATTATTTTTTGGTACTTGACAACAGTTAGATATTAACCCTTTGAGCGCTGTCGATGCATATGTGCGTCCGACGTTTGGTGAACTGTAATGCCGTCAGTCTAGAGTCATTTAGAAATGCATACATGAGAGTTTGCGAACTGCATGGCGTCGAAATACGTCGTGAGAAGAGATCCCGTCGTCCGCGGCAACGGAGTCCGGTGACTATGGGAAAGAACCGTTGAGCCCGGCGCCACGGAATCAGAAACCATCATCCCTACGGGGTAACTTCATGAACTTAGAACAGTCAGTCCTATTCCGGACTCCGAGCTCGTCGGACCGTAGGTCATGCAGTGATTGTCTTGTGCATAATAAAGAACAACATCCAAATGCCAAAAAGGAGTTAACAAATTCTTCGAGGAGAACCCCAATACCCTTCGCGGCATAACAGAACATCGCTAGCACGCCCTGACGAAATCCGCCCATACGCCGAAAGTACTTAGCGCCCAAAGGGTTAAATGACAAATCAGACTTTCAATGAAATTATGTAATGATAAACTATCTGATTTTATTTAAATACAATTAGGATTTCATTCGGCTAGCAAACAATGACTGATAATGTATATGCGCGTATGAATTAAAGTCACATTTTTTCATACGAGTAGTAAACAAAATATGACATATATTAATCTTATGACATTTGACAATGAATTATGGCAATGACGATGACGATATAATAAAATAAATGACAGCACCAATGTAGTTCCGTTTTGTTACAAATATGTGCTGCATATACACAGTAATATTAGGACAGTAACATAAGGTAAGATAAGAGTAACAAAGTTACGCTACATTTATGTAGATATGATAGTAACAAATGTTATGTAACCTGTTAGCTCTATATTACATAATTGGTATTTTACTGCATTGTAACAAATGGCATGTAACTAGTTAGCTCTATGTTACGTAACTGTTAGGTTATTATATTGTAACAAACGTGATGTTATTTGTTAGTTTTAAGTTACGTAACTGTTAAGTTTGGTGTTCAGTGGGTTAATTACAAAGCCATACATTATTTTATTAAAGAATAAGTTAGGATCAACTGTTAATATATTAAATGATTAATAGTTTATTATTGAGTAGTGTTTGAAATAAATTACCTTCCAGCAACTATATTCTTTCCTTCACTGGTGACCGTAACAATAATCTTTTTACCAGCCTTGGCAGTTGGCTTGTTGGCAATTTCTGCATGGATCTTACGATGCTTCACCTTATCACTGTCAAAGTTGACGGTAATGACAAAGTTATCAATACTCTCCAAGTTTACGTGACTGTCAACGGCAACAAAGCCCTTTGGCGATTCCAGCTTCCATTCACCTGAAATTATAATAATCATTTTTATTACATGATAATATTATAGTTAAATCATTGAATAACTCAGAGTACGGCGTGATTCGTTTATCCCTACCCCCAAATTTTGAATAATTTTTTGGATTATCTGGGCCAATTTACAGTGTTGAAAACTAGTCAGAAAATTAATCCCTTCAACCGGAAATACCATTTTAACGAGGTAACAAAAAATGAATGCATCGAACCAATTATTTTTTTCGTTTCTTCTTTTATTATAGTTCATTTTGAAGCTTGTTAGGTCCTTGTGGTATCCATCCACAATTTTTTAGGTACATTCAGATATATACCCGAAGGGCTATTCACTCGGAAATCAGTGAAAACGATTTCCTTCTTCGAGAACCGACTTTCTTTGATTTCTTACGATAAACAACGATCCGATAACAAGTGACAGTCAGCCTTAACACATTCGCGACCGGCAAATTTTTTTCCATTTAAAATATTGACTACCGGCGATATGAAATAATGAAATTCTGAAACTGATTGCCGCAAACTTGTATCGTGTATCGTTATGGACGTGATTCACGTCAGCGGCAACCAGGAATAGAACTTGAAAAGACGTGAATTCATGTCAGTTGTTGCGAATGTGTTAAGTCGATATTAGGCCATGAGGTGTCAATCGTCACTTCACCTCGTAGAATTCGCGTTTCAGGACCGATTGTAATCTCCTCTATTATGCTGAAAAGAGTTCCGTCAATCTAGCCATTTCCCACCGACTATTTTTTAAAAACATTAAGTTGGTAAAAACTCACCTTTGTATTCACCGGGACCAACGACATCAATCTTGGCAATCAATTCTGTCTTTCCTTCAGGACAGGTAAAGACAATGTGCATGTAGTCAATAATGTCAACGTTTGGAGAAATTTCATGAGACTTGGTTTCACTATCAATGGTGTACCGGGTTCCGTCAACGATCAGAACAGCATTAGTCTTTCTATGCTTATCTTTATCTTCCCTCTGAAAAATAAAAATAAATAATACCCTAGTAGCACAAAATATTTGTCGTATATTTTCTATATATTTAACAAATATCATACATTTCGTAAATATTTACCAGACATTTGAAATATTTGCAAAACGTTTACTTTAGAATATTATCTCTATAATATTTATATAATATTACCTCCGTGTGTGTTCATAATATTTTTCTACCAGATATATAAAACATTTCGTTTCATTTTAATACAAGTATTTTTTAAATACTATCTGCCGAATACATTATAAACGTTTTAAAAATATTTAAAATCACAATCACACGTTTTGCTCCCATAATGAAATAGAGGAACGGAAATATTAGAAAAATTTCTGGTGTTCTTTGCTACCAAATGAAGTGTCCGATAATAATCGTGAAGTAAAAAATGTATTTTTATTATGTTAATAGGTTAAAAAATATAATGTCTCTCTATGTTTATAATTTATTGAAACAAAATATGTCATGAGATTTTCAAGAAATATTTCATATGTCTTCGAATGAAATCTACAAGAAATCTTAAAAAATCTGTCGCTTGAGATATTTAGCAAAAATTACAAAGAAATATTTAGAAATTATTGTATACTACTAGGGTAATAATAAATAAGACAGTCATTCGTAATGATTAGAAGTAGATGCCTGAATTGTGCGGCTACTTAGCATATTACAATGGATTTTGAATACATACTAAAGAGCAGTTGACTTTTCTATCCTCTAATCAAATAATCCTACCTACGTCGATAAGGGAGAAACTTGAATCTATTTTAATGAATCAGGAAAAATGTTTAATAATTTATTAAAGGTGAAGTGAAGCTTCTCCTCAAATCCGTCAATACTAACAAAACACGTTTTTTTAAGAGTATTCCATTGAATTGCTGAAACTTCAGTACATGACTCGTAAGCATTTAAACAATATTTTAACACTTTCTAGAGTTGGATTTCTGAACAAGATTTTTCCGACTTAGCCTAGACCAGAACCAAAATGGGGTTGTACTCTCATATTTCGATCAATATACAATTATTGAAGACTTTGATGTGATAAATAAAAGTGTCAGGGAAATCTCACAACAATTTAGAAGACTCTTGTAATCGAAAAACACATATTTGAACGTGATAAAGAAAAAAAGGGGTCTTATGAGCTTCTATCCTAACAAGGAAACATTCCCAAGTGTCCGCCGCTGATCTTATTGATTTTCATATATGTTGAAGAACACAAAATTCTAAGAGACACGTGTTTTTTTTTTATCTACAATCGTCCACATTTAAGGGGTGAAATAACCCCTCAAAGTTTGTCGAAAATTCGATTTTTATATTAATTTTCATAGAAGCAGTGGATGGATTTCGACGAAACTTGGCATAAACGTATTCTTTATAAATTTGTTTTCTTTATTTCAAATGCGAGTTTATCGATTACCAGAGTGTTTTAAATTGTCGTAAAATTGTCCTGACCCTTTCGTTTTTCATATCATAGCCTTGGACAATTGTATATTGATCGAAATATGAGAGCTCAACGCCATTTTGGTTCTGGTCTGGGCTGTTAAAAAATTTTTTCCAAAAATCCAAATTTTGAATGTGTCAAGACAATTCTTAGATGATCAGGAATGATGTGTCAAAGTTTCAGACAGTTTGGTCTAATACCTTTTGAAAAAAGTGTCGTATTCGAATCGACTGATTTGAAGGGGGTTTCACTTCACCTTGAAGCTTTTATATCAAAGATAAAGTAGAACGTCTAGTGATTATAGAAGTTGACAAATACCTGATGACTGAATTGAAGATCAATTCTGCGGTACTTGTCGACTGGAGTAGTGGCCTTGGCATTGATGTTGACAGACGAGAGATCAGGAAGGAAGTTAGAGTCCAACTCCAAACCAACATTCTTCTCGCCATAGCTGACATCAAATGATGCAGACTCTTGTTTGGTCTGACCGAGTGGATTATGTTTGTAGGTACTTCCAATAATTAGGGGAGGATTGTTCAGGACTGAAATAGCAACCTTGGCTGTCCCCTCGCTACTGTGTTCAGCATCAGCGATTCCAAGATGTTTGATGTGTGAATCAAGTTTCAATGCCTGATCGTCATTATAAATAACGCTGTAGGATTGAATGTAATCGAAGACACCACCAACTTCCTTTGGTGTCAACAAACTATCTGAAACTTGCAACTTTATGTTCTTCAGCTTCTCGCTCGGTATTTTCACGTCGACAGTAGCTTCAAATGTTGAAGGCTTATCAACGTTGTTTCCACGAACGAAATTGCCATTTCCCTGAAAAATATTCATACTTTCAGTTGAACTCATTTATATAAGTATATAAACTAATTTACATTTTTTTGTGACAATGTCGGATTTTCCATTCTTAATATTTAAACCCGTTTTGCAATCCCATTGAGTAGATTAACCAAGTTACTGTTAAATTATAATCATTTGATAAGTGACGTGTTGATTACAGTCAGAAAATAGTACTTAATATATGTCTAACACTAAAAGTTTAAAAATGAATCAAGAAAATTCTGTTCTATTAATAATATTTGTTGTAAATTTTGTCAGTGTATATTTCAGAAGCAATCTAAGACTTTTTCTGTAAAGCTAACTGTACCCGTAAAGAGACTTTTTGTAGAATATACATAAATCATTACTCGTATACCTGGAGGGTTAAATTATCACCAACTGATGATTTTATCGTCCACTCCCCAACCCCAGCACCATACTCGGCCTGCACGTGCACGGAAGACTTCTTGGGAATCGAAGACCCACCCAATTCAACCTGAACCTCACTCAACTTCTTATCAGTTCCTTTCGGAAGGTGTTTCAACACAACATCCACATCAAGATCGGATCCATCGAAATTAATCAGCTTCCACGTGTGCTTTCCATCGTATGTCTTCGTTTCATAATCAAAATTATGAGCTTCACCATTATAGATAATCTTTCGTGATTGGCCACCTTTAGTGATAGAATCGGTCAATTCGATATTGGCATGGCCGTCAAATTTGTCATTCTTACGGGTCACCGCACGATCACCCTTAAAGACAATGTATCGTCCATTTGGCAAGGTAACATCAGCAGCGAATGTTTGCTTCCCATCTGTAAGGGTTCCCTGATGAGTATACTTTGCATTGACTTCGATCTTATACGTGTGTACTTCAACAATGTTCTTCGTGTCAATAACTTCTTTCGAAATATCTGTATCCGTAGAAAGCTTGACTTTCTTATTGGGATCCTTTCCAGCGTCATAAAGGAGTTCGAAGATCGCTGCATGACGGGTGCCAGTGATGGACACGTCTCCAGATCCTTTGATCTTTCTGTTAATCTTTGGGATGTCAATGTCAAAATTGGCATTGCCTTTACCATTCTGGAAACTGAATTGCCCCACCGCCGTCAGATAGTTCTTCAAGTTAAGGTTCAGATTCCCTTTAGGATTGTTACCACGCTGGACCCTAAGCACGAAGTCAACATATTTGACATTGTCTAAGGTAATCTGGGCATGGGAATTAACCTTTTGTGGGTTAACTTGCAACCCGGTGTCAGCCTTGACCTTTTTGTTATTCAGCTTGATGTCGGCATCTAGAGACATATCGATATTATGAGGTTTGACGTTATAGACAACCGTAGCATCCACTTCGTACTTGCCACCTGGTTTCAATTCCAACGAGTTCTTATACTTGTTCTTGTGTTCTCCAAGGATCACACGTTTCGACTTAATCTCAATGCTGTTCTCCAGGACTTCAGCCTCAAACTCAATCTCATAGTCCCCAGGCTTGGATATGTCGCGTTTGGCAGAAAGTTCCGATCCAAACTTGAACTTTTCATACTTAACTTCGACATCAAACTCAATGGACTTATCGGATAGTTCCACCTCGCTCTTCAAGACACCTCCTACGGCAGGGTAAGTCAGTTCGCTAACTCCGGATAGGTGGAAGTGTTCAGGATCTTTCTTGAAGGACGCTTTCTCATGGAGAGTCAACCTATTGACTTTAGAAGTTAGGTCAGGTCCGTGGATGAATACCAAAGAATGTTCAATGTTGTTTTGGTCTCTCGAATACTCCCATTTAAGGTCGAATCCTATTTCAGGATTCTTCGAGGGTTGGGCCGAGACGCCTAGGATGTAGTGGCGTTCTGCGATTCGTTTCGCGTCCAGTTTCAAAGCTACGTTCTCCTCCCCGTAGTTGACCTTGACGTCGACGTTCACCTGGTCGGCGTTGGAGAACGCGGTCCCATCTAGGCCGAGTACTTTGCGACCGCCCGAGAGCAGGACGACCTTGTCGAAGGTGTACTTCTTTCCGCTGTTTTCCTCGGCCACGTCCACGACACCTTGGACGCTGTACTGCTGACCTTCGCGATGGACGACCTTGGTACCACTTTTGGACCCTGCCAGGCGCTCCACGTGTTCCGGAACCTTGTACTCCAGTACCGGTTTGTATTTGTTCCCGTTGGCGAGGACACCTGCACGAACGAAATACTCGATTTGATCGTGTTTCGCCGTCAGAGTCAAAGTGCGCTCCTGTGGATTGTTCACGAGCCTGCCTTCCAAGGACGCCTTCTTTATGGGCGAGTCTAGGGAGACCCTGATAAACTTCTCTGGTTCGGTGGCTCCCTCCACCAGGAACAGTAATTTCCTGTCGGTTCTGCTGTTCGGTGTCTCCAGCAAAACCTCTAGCGACCTGGCCTTCGGGTTCTTCTTGTCGTAGTAGACCTTGAAATGGTAGCTGGTCACGTCGTTGTTCTCGATACTCACGGAAAATTTGGCTGGTCCACTTAGAGGGTAGAATGGTCTTTTCTGGACCGACTCCAAGCTGTCGTAGGGATAGGAAATGTGGCCACAGATAGTGAGGCCCAAAATGCTGGAGAACTGTTCGAAACAGTCCGAATGCTCCCGGCCTTTGCCAAACTTAGGTTGGATATACTTCTCTCCTTTTGGTCCTGAGCTCACGACGACTTCACTGGAGATGCTGATCAACTCCTGCTTCCTTTTAGGAATCCCAAAGTTCACGTCGATGCCGTTGCCATCCAAGAATTTCACGGATACATCGGAACCAGTTGCGGTGTGTAGGACAGTGATAACTTTAAGTCCAGCTTCTGCATCGGGACCTTCCACTACTAGATTTCCAGCGATTCTGATGGAAGCACTAGGTTCCAATGCTACCCTAATCGCCGCATTTTTTGGATCTTTGAAAATGGTGGGCAGATCTATCTTGCCATTGGTTTTCAGATGAGCAACCGCAGTACCCGTAACACCTAAGCTTAGAGGAAGACCCAATCCGGTTGGATACACTAAATCCACATCCAGGAAATGCAAATGGTTCTCGAAATCGTAATTAAAATCTTTGACCTTATTAAGCCCTTGGTCGAAGCCATCAAATACTTTGTCTACTATGCGATCGATTGTCCATTTTTTACCAGTATTTTGGTACGACAGGAAAGCCAATTCAGCTCCGAAGAGTTTAATCGACAAGTCTACATCTAGATCCTCGTCAACCTCGTTTCCTCGCAGATAAACATTCTTAGCAAATTTATCCAAGTCTCCCTGGCTGACATCGCGACGTCCTCGTCCTATGGATTTCTGAAAGCGTTCTTTAACAAGTTTCACAATACCCGCAACATTTTCCGAACCGTGCGCAACAAATTCCTTGGGATCAAAGTGTCTAAAGTGGCCCTTCGGTCCAAAGTAATGCTCAATCAGTCGATCCAGATTTTCCACTCTAGCGTCTAACTCCAGGAAGTTGAACGTATGGCCAAAGATTTCTGTGGTCAAGTTAAGACTTGCCGATCTGGGGACGAAGCTATTTTGACTGTAAATTACGTTACTTTCGGCACTAGATCCGAAACCAAGAGCATCCGCGTGGTAAGAAAACTCGTTATTAAAGGAAAACTTGCGAAAGTCTTCCGGGAATTTCGTTCGGGGCTTAATGTTCTCCAAATACTTCTTAGCGAGTTGTTTATCAGGATCCACGGAAGCCCGAAGGTTCCTCAAATGAGATGTGACAAAGGATCCGAATTGGTTAACCGTCTCTTCATCCAAAACCTCCTTTACGACATTTGCGACGTGAGATGATGGACACGCGACCAAGGACAGATATGATTTGATCCTAATTTCACTGTCCTCCTCACGGTCAGCTATTACTTTAAGCAACACGTTTTGCCATTCTATCGAGCAGGTAGAAGGAAGTGCTTCTATAGCGGCAACTCTAACTCTGTTATGAGCCTTCTTGTTAGCGGCTATGTTTGCCAGTTTATGGATAGTTGGATTGTCCAAGTAACCAACATTACCCAACGCCTTAATGGCCGAAATTACAACATTCTCTTTGTCTCTGGTTCCAGGTTTCCCGTTGCCGACCTTAGACAGAATCTTAGACAGAGCAGCTTTCACTTCGGGAACATCTCGGCAGTTGTGTTCGTTGCAGTATTTGCCGATGAGGTGGCCTATTCCCAAATAACCAATACGAGGGAGGTCGGGTTGGTCCAGAAGAGACGTTACGGCGACTACAGAAGGAAGATTGACGTGTCGTAGGAAAGCCAGACTGCTGTAGTAGACCAACGCTTGGACCCCGGTGATTTCCTTGTTTCGGATTAGCTCTAAACAGACTTCAGCTGCCTCGCCACTTCCTGTGCGGAATAGAGCATCCAACAGAATCTTTTTATCTGAGTTTTCGTCAAATCCAGCTCCTGACTTAACGCGCTGGTACACCGACAAGATGTCGTTTTTTGTGCTGGTTCGAAGGACTTTAACGAGCTCGCTGAAACGACGTGCAGCCTGAGGTTTCACGGCACCATCGGCCTCTTCATCTTTCAACGCTTTCAGGGCACTGACTATAGAGTTAGCAGAGGATTTCACAACAGGATGGGGGACTTCGAATATCAAAGTCTTTGCCTCCGAGACAAGGGCTGCTGGTCCACTTGCCGATTGGCTCTTGAACGATACAGTGGTCTCCACAACGGTCTTAGCGCCTGCATCTCCGTTGCTGAAGGGCTTGTAGTTATATGTTTCTTTTGAGACTGCCTTGTTCAGAATTCCACGTTTGAACTGCTGCTCAACCTTTTGTTGAGATGCTAGTAAAGGAACGGATTTGATGTCTGAGTGAGAATCAAATGCTGATGTGATGAGCCCCTGACGAAGATTTTCACGGTAGAGGCATTGATTCAGGTTCCTGAACTTTTGGACCACCAAGGTGTCTCCGGTTTTGCGGAAACTGAAGTCCGTCGGACAGCCGCCGAAGACGTCCACCTGGAAATTTTACAAGAAATATATATTATTACTCACGTGATGTTTTAATTACAGAAGAGACCGGTGTGACTCCCTATACATATAAAGAGGAGATCGTAGTAAGTAACCATACGACTTATCAGTTATTGCCAGGATAATTTCGAATTCAATTATAATTCCATGATACATTAGTAATATTGTTAATACGGGGTGTTCTATTTAAGAGTCCGTTTTTTAAATTGGAATAACTTCTTTACTATTTATCCAATTTTTATTGTAAGGTTTAACTCATACAATTTTTTACTGAAATTATTGACGGCATATCAGCAACGTTCATATTATTGTATTGATGTCAATGGAAGAAATGTAGAACTCAGATGAACAGATTAAATTTGTTAATTTTTTATTCTGCTGAATAAAAATGAAGTTTTAAATCGTGTTTATTCGTGGAAGGGCATTTGGCTTCGAAATTTTGACGTTAATAAGCTATATTCAACATTTCAAACTTAGTTAAAGAAAAAGTTGTTCGTGTTTAAAAATAAGGAATCTCAAATAGGACACGTTTCACAACATAAGCATATTTTTCTTTTTAACATTAATCTCAATTAAATCACGTTCTACAATGTATTTGACATTCATCGTGATATATAGCTATTATTTAAAAACTGAAAAATACACTGTTTATCTTCCATCTAATATTTAGTATTGTAACAATCATTGAAAAAATTAAATCTATAAAGGAGCAAATATGAGAAATTCCTACAAGAACCCGTACAATTTGGAATAACATGGAATCAGTGTTAAAGGATGAAATTTCATCTATTTAGAATTTTGCATTTTTCCGTTTCGAGTGACTTCATATTTTAATTTGAATATTATTGAACTAAACAATACTTATTTCATGCAATATGTTTAAAAGAATTATCTTAATAGAAGTGGTTATAAATTATAATGCTCCGAAAGTGAAGTGCGCTTCCGATTCACAAATCAAACATTTTAATTGCGCGCATGTGATTATTTTTTTTATTCAATTAATGAGCTTGTCTAAGACGCTACCGCGTCTTTCAATAGTTTACTGCATTTGGATAATTGCAATAGTAAGTTTATATGCCAGAAACTATTTCAACCACGAAATTCAATCTGAGAAAGTAAGTCAGTACACGTACTGAAAAGTTCATACAGTTAAAAATGATTCCATATTTGAAATACATTTGAATGCAAATGTATGCTAAAACTGGAAACAGCGGCAATCGAAATGAAAACCGGACAAATATATACTACATTTCGAAGAATACCATTTTTACGTGAGAGTTCGTACAAAAGTATTAAAAAATTTAAACAAAAAAATAACATATCGGTACCATTTCTACAGTAACCAATACAAATATTAATAAATGTACTACAACGCAGTTTTCTCAAAATACATACAATTGTGTGCTTATGTATACATGACCGAAAATTAGTATAGAAAAATATCCGAGTATTCGTATAAATGTCTTATGACACCCGTACATATATCATTGTACTTAATTGCAATTGTATGAATTCTAAAAGATGTGGTCGAAAGTTAGCATGCAAAAGATTTCCAAATTAACACATTCGCGACCGCTGACGTGAATTTACGTATTTTCAAGTTCTATTCCTGGTTGTCGCTGACGTGAATTCACGTCATTTTAAATTCTATTCCTGATTGCCGCTGACGTGAATTCACGTCATTTTAAATTCTATTCCTGATTGCCACTGACGTGAATCACGTCCATAACGATACACGATACAAGTTTGCGGCAACCAGTTTCAGAATTTCATTATTTTCGCCGGTACTCAGTATTTGAAACTGAAAAAATTTGCCAATCGCAAATGTGTTAAGATACATGAATAAAATTATAGTTTTCATCGTTGTATACAGAGTCTTAAATTAAAAAGCAAAGTTTATAAATGAATGGCTCTTTAAGTAAGATGCACGTTATCCGTATTAAACGCACCGTCCACGAATAATAAGTTGAAAAATAAAGTACCAATAACGCCATATATAAGTTTTAGAAAAACTTCGTTTTCTCCTTCAAAGCAGAAGTTACGTATGCCGAGCACATTTCTCTCCCGTTACATAGAATCTAATAAAAGTGAATTTCTGTTAAAATTCCTTGTACTACATTCTTGCCATGTTGTAGGTTCTCAGATATTTAACATTTAAGAATCAAATAATTCTAGAAAGATTCCGCGCTCGAGACCCATTTATAAAAAATTGACGTAACACTTAACACATTTGCGACCGCTGACGTGAATCACGTCTATGACGATACACGATACAAGTTTGCGGCAACCAGTTTCAGAATTTCATTATTTTCGCCGCTACTCAGTATTTGAAACGGAAAAAATTTTCCGGTCGCGAATGTGTTAAGTACACATGCCTTCTGAAATTCGTAGACTTGTATATTAAAATCCCGGACATTATTGTATACGAAATTTCGAAATATTATGACTTAATAAAAGTTCAACTACGTGTATACTGTACTTCGACGACGTGTATACTGTTCTTAATCGATTAGGCATTTTTTTTTCCATATTAAAGAGAACTTTTAAAATTTTAGTTACCTCCTGATGTGTCGTTGCTCCAGAATCCCGAATAACAGCCGTCTGGAAAAGGGAAATGATAGCTCTCTTGATGTTAAGAGAGGTCTGCGAATCCCCAGGTTCGGCACAAACGTCGTTGTCAATGTGGCCATCGTGCTGATTAAATTGCAGAGCGTACTGCTCAAGGTCTTTTAAGGCTACTGGCTGTAAATGTTAAATTACCTTAATAAAAGTTTCGTACAAAAATGACTTAATTATAGTAAATTTATTTCAATCGTAAAAAAACATTAAGGTGAAGTGAAACACGTCGAGGAACTTGATCGACGTCGATAAAGAAGATTTTTCTAAATGCCTACGTTGCCCGACATTGTTTTTATGTCGACAGCTGTGTCGAATTATATTGCGTATTGTACCAAATGGCATACTCCACCCGTCGTTTTCGTACAATAATTATAAAGAAATCGAAAAAAAACTCCAGAAATCCTCTGGATTCATGCTTTCTGGGGCCCTAATTGACTGCAGAGGGACCCCGAGCGCCATCTGTGATTTCCAGGTCAATTAAATTTTCACTCCGAGACCTCGTATTCTCACCGTTTTGGCATAGAAGCGCATACAACACTTTTTTTGCCTTTATTCCGTCCAAATGCGAGTTTATAGATTACCAGAGTGTTCTAAATTGTCGTAACATTGTCCTGACTCTTTCGTTTCTCATATCAGAGCCTTCGATATTTGTGTATTGATCGAAATATGAGAGCTCGACGCCATTTTGGTTCTGGTCTGGGCTGGAGTTAAAAAATCCAAATTTTGAATATGTCAGAACAATTTTTAGATGATCAGGAGTGAGGTGTCACAGTTTCGGACAGTTTGGTCTAATACCCTTAAAAAAAAGTGTTGTATTCGAATCGACTGATTTGAAGGGGGTTTCACTTCACCTTAAATATTGAAAAAAGTAATTCTTCGGTTTAGAACTTGTTACATACCGTATCGTTAATGCGCACGTTCTTTAGCCTTAATTGTCTTGCACAGTCTGGTCTGATAGACAATTCTACTACGGCATTGAGCTTTAGACGAGCTTCGCCTTGAGCTTCACTGACAGAGGTCACCGAAGTTCCTTCCAAATCATAGACGTATGTCTGTCCCTCCTGGTAAGCCTTGCTTGGTTGTGCTGAAGAAAGAAATCGGTATATTAAAAACGTCATTAACATTTGTTAAAGAACTTCCCAATAATTAATCCAGTTTTTAGTTTCATGTTACGGTGATCTAGAAGACGTCGACAAATTTAATGGATGTCGACAGAAAAGAATTCTGATATGGTACCTAACTCATTTAAATTTATGTTGTGTGTTGCACTATGCATTCCGAATTATTATACGAAATAACATACTCTATATGCCATTTTAGTGGAATTTAGTGGAAAAGAGATCGAAATAACACTCGAGAAGTTTCTTGAGTTTTATTTCGATTTCTTTATAATGAGTTTTTCCGTATTCGCGATTTTTTACAGTCTATCCGACTATCGTGCCACCTGTTGTATCCTGCGGCAACTAATTCTTTGCTTCGTGAGTAGTTAGTGCACGGGTTACTTACGTCGCACTATTAGGCCAAATCCCAAAATGCTGGCCAAAACTAAAAAAAGTTTTCCAATTGTACTGAAACTTGCTATTCCGGCATTTTTGGGGCCGCTGATTACAAGTCTGAAGTCAACGTTATAAGAAACAAAATGGCGGATTCAACAAAGTAGAGAAATTTTCGAAAATTACATTGAATTTAGTTAAAATTCAGTATTGAGATCGTTGATAGCGAATCCAAAGCAAAAAATGTAATAAAAAGAAAATAGCGTACAGAGGGGANCAAAAATCCATATGTGCTATACCTATTTTGACGGATGTGAGTCAAATTGACTCATTAAATATTTTTAAAGTTGGTCGTTTTACCCACACGTAACTTATTTCTTGTCCACAGACATTTTTTGTACACAATCTGATGCGATAGTTTTCACGTTCAAACTTGTCAATTTACTAGTTAGATATGTGCCCATAATTATGAAAGTGGTCTAAGTCATATATTTTTTGTTTCGAAATTACATTGAATTTAGTTAAAATTCAGTATTGAGATCGTTGATAGCGAATCCAAAGCAAAAAATGTAATAAAAAGAAAATAGCGTACAGAGGGGATAATGATATCGAAAGTAAATAAAAAGTGCAAATTCCAGTTTGTTACCAAATGGAACATTGTACCATACAGGTAGGCCTTCTTTTTCGCAATTAATTTTATCTTCTAATGTATATAGAGTTAGAAATATGTTTGAACTACCTGTTTTTTTTCTTTACAATAAAAAGTAGTGAAATTTTCGTATCCTTAGGAGTCTACTCGAGCCTTGTGATTAATTTCATGTTATCGTTAATACTTTAATCTTTCATTATAATGAACAAAATCTTGCACATATTTGCACTGCTTCGAGTAAAGAGCTGATAATTCAAGGAGTAATATCTTAATATATACCATCTTAACTCACAGACTTTAATGTTTCAGAATCGCAAATGGAAGAAGTATTACAGAGTGATAACTCGCCAAATTAATTCTTGTGTTATTTCCTGCCAGAATAGATTTCGTTTAAATTAATTAATACACGTTTCATGTTTCCTGCTTTCAGATTATAGACATCGTTAACTGTAAACGAATGTAAATATTTAATACGTCGACATTTTTATATCATTTATCGTGAAGTATTATATATGCTCCAGTACAATTAAACATTTCAAAACATAATTTTTGTATGTTATGTGCATGTCGCATCCAGATTTGAAAATCCGGCATTTTATGAAACGACTAGTCATTTTATAAAACGCGACCAAATAGTCAAATCTTCGTTGACTTAACTTTATTGTACAATCCGGCTGCGACATGTACATAATATATAAAAATTAGATTTCGGAATGTTTAATTGCATTGTAGCATATACTTTCCGATAAACGGTATAAAAACGTTGACGTATTAACACTAGATTGCCGGAATGAGTCAATTTAACTCATTTACGATTTTATTGCTATATATATAGAAAAACTTAAATAATTTATTTTTAAAACATATGTTGGTTTTTAAAAAAATTATGAAATGTATACAAATGCTGATTCCTTCCTTTCCCCCCTCCTTAGTTCCAAAAATCCATATGTGCTATACCTATTTTGACGGATGTGAGTCAAATTGACTCATTAAATATTTTTAAAGTTGGTCGTTTTACCCACACGTAACTTATTTCTTGTCCACAGACATTTTTTGTACACAATCTGATGCGATAGTTTTCACGTTCAAACTTGTCAATTTACTAGTTAGATATGTGCCCATAATTATGAAAGTGGTCTAAGTCATATATTTTTTGTTTCGAAATTACATTGAATTAATTTCGTTTGAAATAATATGGCGTGAAATAACTGCTAAACTCATTGTTTTTTTAAATTTTGACTTACACCACTTTCATAATTATGGGCACATATCTATTGCAAACTTGCACATTCAATATTGTGAAATTATTTGTTGCAAGTCTTTTTTGTTGAAGGCTTTTATGAAAGCTCTGATAAAAAATTCTTTGTGTTCTTCCGTTTCGATTTATGGCATCGGAGAGAATAATGCATTTTTGGTAACACAAAAAAAAATAAATTGTATACATTATTTTTGAAGAATTTTTGCGTACCAAGGTAATTTCAGAAGTTATATATAAGATGTATTTACGTAAATGTAAATAAATATTTTAGTTCTAGATGAAGGTTACTATTATGATAAAAAATGTAAGAGATCTTGAATTGGGAAAAAAACTGACCCAAATAAGAGGAAACCAATCAGATATCGAATCCGATGCATCCGATACCGAACTGTATGAAATAGAGAATCAAGGTAATAGGATTGAATTTTCGAGCAGTGAAGATGAAGATCTTCATCATACGGCTCGTAGAAAAAGAAAAGCTTGTTTTCTATCTGAAAGTGTATCAAGTGCTAGTGATAGCGATCGTTATATAACTCTTGGCAAGAAAATAGTACGATATATTCCTGATTTTGAAACCGAAAGTGAATTAGACCCTGCAGATATATCCGATAATGAAGAAATTTCAACACATAGGGCTGCTGACGGGACATTATGGGAAACATTGAAAGATGGTAAAAATACTGGTAGATTTCCCGGTCATACCAAATTGAAAAACGTCTCAGGGCCAACTTCCTACTCCAAAAGAAATATTATACTTGGTACTGTAAAGAGTGCTTCCAGAATATATATGTAACAATTGTTTTGAATAAAGTTTCATTAAAATAAAATTTTATTGTTTTTACACTCAATTTTGATGTTTGAGTCAAATTGACTCATTTCATGCAGAATAGGTATATACCCAACATCTGGCAATCTAGTGTTAAATATTGCGACTGGATTTCCCTTCATAATCCGCGCCCTGTAAATTATCCGCTCAGACTAAGGCCATTTGCATATGCACTGGCAAAACCAGGGCCAGGACCGGCGTTTTTCCCAGATGCAATATAAATAAATGGGAGCTTGCTCATATAAGTCGGCAATTTCCGGTTCGGCTCACAAACCGGATGTCGGAACAGCGATCGGCTTGTCGTTTCTAATATACCCTAGTAGCACAAAATATTTGTCCTATATTTTCTACATATTTAACGAATATCGTACATTTTGTAAATATTTGCCAGACATTTGAAAGATTTGCAACACGTTTACTTTAGAATATTATCTCTATAATATTTATATAACATTAGCGTGTGTTTTCATATTTTTCTATCGGACATAGAAAACACTTCGTTTCCAAATTTTGAATGTGTCAGGTCAATTCTTAGATGATCAGGAATGATGTATCAAAGTTTCAGACAGTTTGGTCTAATACCCTTAAAAAAAAGTGTTGTATTCGAATCGACTGATTTGAGGAGGATTTCACTTCACCTTAAAGACACTCCTTGCGGGGTGTACAATACCCACGCGCCAGCGCACCCCCACTATCATGGGGGCCCGTCGGCCCATGACGGGCTGGAAAAACCCGAATGCTCTGGACTGTTCGTTACAAACCCTGAGGAGGCGCTTGCTAGTCGGAGTCTCCGCGACGCACTCCGTATAGAGTTCTAAATCCAGTAAGTTACGTCAGAAACGAAGAGAAATTCCCGGTAATTTATCGGTAATTTCTCCGACGCCTTTTTTATGGAGAAATTATGAGAATTTGAATTTTTCAACAGAGCGAACGAGAGGTTTCGATTAGCTGTAGAGAAACATCGTAGAGGGTAATTTCCGTTGTACGTTCTCCGTAGCCAATCAAAACCTCCCATTCGCTTCGTCGCAGAATGAAATATTAGTTCATTTGAAACAAATCGCATGGAATCTTCCGTGAAGTTGTAGATACGTGAATATTTTTAGCTGGAGGTAAATACGACCCTATAATCAATATTTTCTAATAGTAATTATTACTCTTTAGCTTGAACTTTGAAGTTGATTGAAAAAAAAAAAGTTATTTAAACGAAGAAACCTAAAGTATAAATAACAAAATTAACGTTCTCTTAAATTCTCAATGTTCCCGGTAACTTACGGTATGTTTCACAGTTACCTTCTCCAATTTAATGTTACCGAGAATTTTAGAACTCTAACTCCGTAGCCCGTCAAGCTGTCGATCCCGTCAACAGTCTGTCACGAGACCCTTAAATACTTCCATATTTTCCTGGACCGCATCGGCATTTGCACCTCTAAGATGGCCGCATCGGCACTCAAGACTCTAAAATCCGCAAAACCGTAATTACGAAACACCACATGGATTCGTACTCGGGACGGAACTTCAGAACTGTAATTAGAATCTGAATAAAATGCTTACGCAAATGACATAAATGAAAGCCCTCAGCCGCGAGTCTCGTCCGCTGGCTGTCGATTTAAAAATAAATCCCGAGGGGTCTTCGAGATGTTAACCGAGCAATAATTAACATTAACTGGCCACCGGAAATACGCAGCAACCTAATGCGAAAGTGGGAGGGCGGCTCGATAGCGGTGATGGTTCTCTGGCCCTTAGGTCGACTTCTCTAGCGGTAGCTCAACATGGACCACTGCGGGACGGTAGAGCACGGCACGGCACGACACGGCATGGCACGTGACGTTACGACACGACACGACACACGGTACAGCACGGCATAGCTTCGGCAAGGCTCTCTACGGCAATATCCGCGCTGGCACCGGAGGATCTTGGATGATTCCGTTGTCGTTGTTATTGAGGTTCACGAAGGAACGGCTAAATGAAGGGTGGATGCAAAGTGTGGTAACGAAAAGATAATTTATTAAACACTAGCGGGTGTTAACACTGACTAGTAAACCCGACGTGACTTTAGATCGTAACAGGTGTGAACGCGGACAAATTTCCTTCAGACGAAATCGGCAATAGTCTACGAGTTGTGGCGACCTTGTGTTTTGCGAGAGATATGGAAATCTCTTCCTAGCCGCTGTTCTTTGCACTGCACGCTGGAAGGCGAACAGCTCCTAGTAGTTCTGATTAATTGTTTTTAAACCAGACTTCTATTGGGATAAAGCGTACGGAGGGATGCAGCTTCGCGTTACGTTGTTCTAAATGAGAATCGAGGACTTCCTTCGTTCGTTGTAAAAAGCAGAGTATCCCTTTTGGAGTCACGCAAGGACTCGCGGTGCCTCAGAAAAATGTTGCCGCGTTGTGGAAGGGATACACATTTTTTCTAAGATTTACGTGATTGGTTCGTTGGCGGAGGTGCCCAAAAAAGTCGCCTCCCACGACTTCGGCAACGAGGGCAGCAAAAGGGTAGCCAGGTCGAAGACGGCCTGATCATGCCTTTGTAAGATCACGTACCGTCCGAGGGTATTTTTTATGGTCTTGTTTACCCAACCCTTCGCGAAAGTTCGGTTCCTTCGCACAAAGGCAAACAACATTTGGCGGCCAAATGCACCCCGTGAGAAAGCGGAGAAAGTCAAAATTCCCAGGATGGTACGAGGTCTCGTGAAGTTATAACTATGTACTCTAATTACTACACGCATTTTTCTTACGGACGTAACAGCCACGGACGCGAACGGTCGCACGGGCGATAGAAAATCGTGGTAGTGGACTCCACGGAGCGATTTTCGATCAAGCACCTCCTTCCTAGTTAAAAGGGCATTGAAATTATGTCATTGCACTTTTTTATATGATAATGACCACTTATCGAAAATCGCTCCCATATAAACACAGGTCAACATTTTGTCTTCGATATGAGCACTCGTTAAGCTCGATCGGTTTAGAAATACGTTTGGAATCGTTGTCCCTGTGAGGCCCTGCAAAATCCCTGGAGTGGTGAGCGCCCTTAAGTTCTCCGGAACTGTAGCTGTCGTTTTAATATTCTTCTTTATGGCCACCACCCTCACCCACTCCGTCAAAGGGTCTCCACTCGCATACAGGGACCCGTCCAA
This sequence comes from Orussus abietinus, assembly GCF_000612105.2. Taxonomy (NCBI): domain Eukaryota; kingdom Metazoa; phylum Arthropoda; class Insecta; order Hymenoptera; family Orussidae; genus Orussus; species Orussus abietinus. The sequence goes on along the minus strand of NW_019394535.1, from coordinate 26,899 downwards.
TATTACAATTTCGAAAACGGCACCCGACGAATGGGATACGAAATTCTAACGATAGGGCAGGCGAAAAATACAAATATTACAATACAAAATCTTAGTCCTATCTAATTGTCAAGAGGGCCCTTCTCAAAGTCGGCCTTCCCCTGGTTCGTGCCTCAATTTGCTCGGTATTTTTCAAAATTATAAAAACATTTTTGTGTCTGTTCTCACACTGTGACGGGCGGAAATCCGCCACGTCACAATATTTAAATTCTTTTCGCAGTTAATAATGTGTGTAATTTGAAGGCAGTAAACACGAAACGTGTGTTTATCAGTTTAAACGAAAACTGTAATGGTAGAAAATAACACAAGAGTTAATTTGGCGAGTCATCACTGATTGATACTTCTTCCATTTATGATTCTGAAACATTATTGTCAGTGAGTTAAGGTGGTATATATTAAAATAATACACCGTGGATTATCAACTATTTCCTCGAAACAGAGCAAATATGTGCAAGATTTTGTTTATTAAAATGAAAGATTACAGTATTAATGATAACATGAAATTAGTTACAAAGCTCGAGTAGACCCCTAGGCATACCAAAATTTCACTACCTTTTATTAAAAAAAAAAAAAAAAAAACAGTAGTTCAAACATATTTCTAACTCTATATACATTAGAAGATAAAATTAATTGCGAAAAAAGGCCTACCTGTATGGTACGATGTACCATTTAGAAGCAAACTGAAATTTCCACTTTTTGCTTAATTTTTTTTATAACGTCAGCCATGTGTGCGCAATTTTCTTTTTATTAAACTCTTTACTTCGGATTCGCAATCTGCGACCCTAAAAATTCCTTAATACTGAATTTAAACTAAATTTAATGTATTTTACGAAAACTCGTCCACAATATTGAATCCGCCATTTTGTTTTTTTTTTAATATTGGCCTCTGATTTGTAGTCAATGACCTCCAAATCGCCCGAGTAGGGAGTTTTAACTCAATTGGAAAATGATTTTCCACATTTAGCCATCTTTTAGGGATTTGACTCCTCTGGACGTCGTACACTTCTAATTCGCTAACTCATTTTTTTTTTCGTTTTTTGAGTTCAACTGTGCACCTTTCTGTGATTATCATTGATTGAGTATGATTTCGGAAACATTTGTTTTTAACTATAAAGCCTTCTAGAAGGGAATGCCAGCAAAAATATATGACTCGCCGCCATCTTGATTCTGATCTGCCCTATACAGCATTTCCCCACACATTACACGTACACCGCATATACGTAAGAGGTTATTGAATATCCATCGAATATATATATGTATACCGTATCACAACGTATATATTTGAAAGGATGTGGCCGGATATGCACGTAAAAAGTGCCCTTATATCAAATTAAACATTGCTTAAATTAGTAACCAGCTTGCCATCTATAAACAATTTGTGCCCAGTTTCAACTTTGTATCTTCGTTGTGACACTAGTTTCATATGCAAACGTGAATTTACGTTTTTATTTAATAACTTTCTTTCTATTAAAACATTATAAGAATATTGTTTTATATAAAAAAAAATCAATGGTTTTCAGATGATGGTATCTCATACAAAGTAGATGAACGATTTTTTATGAACGTTGAAACATGTCTATACTTACTTCCATGGCAACCTGTATTGCATTTACCTGAAACAGAAAGAGAAATGAAACATTAAAGTTTAATAAATATTACAGTGGACTTACAATTGTTACAAAGCAAATAATGTCGAAAAATGTTAAGAGCAGTCCAGAGAATTTCCCAGTCATACTGTAATTGCGATTAAAAAATCGTAATTAAAACATCGTAATTACAGTTTCAAATAGGTAAAAAAATGGAAAATACTAACAAGGAAGGTACCTGAGGTGTCCCCCTCCGATTTTGTTCATTTTTAAATATGTTATAGTGGACTAAAATCTAAGGGACCCGTGTTTTTTTTTTATCGGCGGATAAACACTTTTAGGGGGTGAAATCAGGCTTCAAAGTTGGCCGTGAAAGGGGGTGAGTTTGCTGTTTCATATAGAAGCACTCGATCGATTTTCATGGAAAAACCGTCAAAATGTAGGGAATGAAGAATTATGAAACATGCATTTGGAATTTTTCAAAAAAATTCAATTTGAAGGGGTGAGCCACCCCTTTGAATACTTCTTTTACCCCTTACGCGAGCAGTAATTGCTCTATCCAAATGAAACTTAGTTAATTTATTAACCAGGACAATACAAAAAAAGCATATTTTGGTTTTTTTCGAAAAACGAATTTTAAGGGTTGTAACAACCCTTTAATAAAATGATGTATAACCTCGTTTTAAAACCAGCTTTGTACGACTTCCTTGGGCTTAAAGGACTTTAACGATTAAAATTAATAAAAGAATACGATCAGGTACCATCCGATACATTCGAAGGGTAAATTACCCCTTGGGTTCAAAGGAATGTGATTCGTAGAATATAAGACAGTGGAGTTAGCTGTCCTCGCAACTAGTGCGTAGCCGAGTGGTAACGCCGCGCGAGCGAGCAGTATGCAGTGCCAGGTTTTCAAACACTATATGTAAGTAATATTTCGGTTTGTTCAGTTTCGTTCGTTATGTTCGGTTTCCATTATCAGTCTACTTGATATCAAAGAACGATTGATATGAAATATTACTGTGAAGGAAAAATCGAAAGTGAGTCACATGTCTGGACGAATCGTGTAGACGTATTACATTGTTTTATATTTAGATTGTATTAATATAAAAACTGAACGTAACCGTGTTTGTATTTTTCATTGCAACTGTAGTTCTTAAAAATGAGAGAATGAAATATTACTTACATGTAGTGGTTGAAAACCTGGCACTGCATACTGCTCGCTCGCGCGGCGTTACCGCGCGGCTACGCACTAGTTGCGAGGACAGCTAACTCCACTGTCTTATATTCTACGAATCACATTCCTTTGAACCCAAGGGGTAATTTACCCTTCGCATGTATCGGATGGTACCTGATCGTATTCTTTTATTAATTTTAATCGTTAAAGTCCTTTAAGCCCAAGGAAGTCGTACAAAGCTGGTTTTAAAACGAGATTATACATCATTTTATTAAAGGGTTGTTACAACCCTTAAAATTCGTTTTTCGAAAAAAACCAAAATATGCTTTTTTTGTATTGTTCTGGTCACTAAATTAACTAAGTTTCATTTGGATAGAGCAATTACTGCTCGCGTAAGGGGTAAAAGAAGTATTCAAAGGGGTGGCTCACCCCTTCAAATTGAATTTTTTCGAAAAATTCCAAATGCATGTTTCATAATTTTTCATTCCCTACATTCTGACGGTTGTTCCATGAAAATTGGTCGAGTGCTTCTATATGAAACAGCAAACTCACCCCCTTGCACGGCCAACTTTGAAGCCTGATTTCACCCCCTAAAAGTGTTTATCCGCCAATAAAAAAAAACACGGGTCCCTTAGATTTTAGTCCTCTATAACATATTTAAAAATGAACAAAATCGGAGGGGGACACCTCAGGTACCTTCCTTGTAAGTAACCATTCTCTCCAACAGTTAACAAACAATTATGTATGAATTGGTTTTCAGCTGAGAGCCGTCTGTATAAAGAAACTGGTAATATTGTTATGGCTCGGACTATATCTTCTATGAGAACTCATAGAGTTAGCAGCTACGTTTGTGAGAAGTCCATTAGATGACAGGTCTAGCGGATTCCTGTGAGAACTTATGTTGCAATGACATAAAAGGAGGTGGGGGATAAATGGATGAAGGGACAGAACAAACGAAGAAGAGATAGTCTCCTGGCTTGAATTAGATGCAGACCAGGAGGTCGACACTCGTTATGGGAGAGGTGTAACGTGGAAGTTAGTTCACCTACTCCAAACAAAGACTGCGCTGGTGTCGTGACTTTTCAGTCTATCAGAAAGAGAAGAACAGAGAAAAAATGTTCTAACCAATAGCAAGAGACTCCAGGAGGCGCAGCGTAGATGCGCATAAAAATAGTCGGAACAAGTGAACCAAAGTGAACCTAACCTCGATTAGTGGCAATATTTTTACAACTTTCGATTACCTCGGGTATTAAATCGCAAACGTGAGTTTGTGAGTAAAAGTGTAAATCAAGAACAGTTTGTAGTTTCTTACTATAATAATTGTAATAATTAAATGGATTAAATGCGATCTATAGATCGCATTTAATCCATGCAAGTAATCATAACAAAAATTAAATTTGTATAGAATTTGTATATTTATACATTCATAATAATTAATATTTTTATCTTAATAAATATGTTACTTTTTGACTAATGTTTAATGTAATTATTTCAGTTCTTACAGTGATTTAAAACAGGCGTTGCGCCACTGACACTTTTGTTACTTCTTTTATGTTTAATATACTGTTTTCTTACATTTGTGTGTCAGTTTAAGCAACGTCTGTTTTGATCATTGCAAGTACTTTTTAAATCCCGAAAATATCCCTTCGTTTAATAAATGAATTTGAATAGCCCGCCAAATATTTTAGTTCGCGAAGAAGGTTTACTCCAACCGAAGATGGCGGTAGTGCATAAAGCGTTACACCCCAATATATGGCAGTGTCGAACCCCTGATGCAGACAGTCCTCTATTGTTTGGAAATGAACAAAAATTGTGCTTAAAGAAGAGAGAAGTGTTTCTTCAACCCTTCCTACCGCATAACAGTATTACGTGTTAAGCGCCCACTTAACACCAAACCTAACAGTTACATAACTTAAAACTAACAAACTACATAACGTTTGTCACAATGTAATAACCTAACAGTTACGTATCATAGAACTAACTAGTTTCATGACATTTGTAACGGTGCAAGAACTTAACAGTTATGTAACATGAAGCTAACAGGTTACATAACACTTGTTACCATCATATCTATATAAATGTAGCATAACTATGTTACTCTCATCTTACATTATGTTACTGTCCTCATATTACTGTGTATATGCAGCACATATTTGTAACAAAACAGAACTACATCGGTGCTAACTGTCATTTATTTTATTACATCATCGTCATCGTCATTGTCATAATTCATCGTTAAATGTCACAAGATTAATATATGTCATATTTTGCATACTACTTGTATGAAAAATGTGACGTTACTTCATACGCGCATATACATTATCAGTCATTGTTTGCTAGTCGAATGAAATCCTAATTGTCTTCAAGTAAAATCAGATAGTCTATCATTACATAATTTCATTGAAAGTTTGATTTGTCATTTAATATCTAACTATTATTAAGTACCAAAAAATAATTAAGAATAAAAAATTATATAATGTTGGATAAAATTGCGTGATCTTTTTTAATGTATGAAAAATTAATATTATTTTAAGGTAACTGAAATTATAACATTAATATAACATGTTACATAACATGTTACCTTACCGAGTGGGAAATAATAACTAACATCTAACTTCCATGTTACTTTTATGCTACATAACATGTTAGTTTCGAAAACGTAACATTTGCCCAACAGTTATATAACAGTGTTCACTGGGAATTTATGTGTTTCAAACTTTGCAAGACGTGTCTAAATGATGGTTTAAAATGGAAAAATGTAATTTCAGCACAAATTACAAGAAAAGAGAAGAAGACGGTGAAGTAATGGTCGAAGGTAATGGTAGTCCGAAGATCGGTGACAGCACAAAAAGTTCATCCTTCAAATACAACATTTAACATCCTTCAAACGTAACATTTACCCAACAGTTATATAACAGTGTTCACTGGGGAAATGCGCTTCGCACGCTTGAGCTAGAGCGATACGCTATCGGGTATTATAATCTACATACCTAGGATTCAATTTTCAGATAGGGGGGAAATGGAAATATATTCTCTTCGTTACTATAGAAAAAGAAATGAACGTTTAACCGGCTGATTAAAATGAAGCAAAAAATCAGGAATTTATAAGAATTTATCCGTCTTTGATTGCTGTTATCTACATGAAGATAGCACGGTAAAATTCTCAGCAGTCTCACAATCGTTCTCATGCCGTGGTGGTTGTATTTTTATAAGAAAAACGAAGTTTTATAGATTTTTGAGGTCGCTGAATTAAAATCTGGCAATAGAATTTTAAAACTCAGAATGGCGTATAAAAAAATTAAAAATGGTTAGATATTTTTGTCAGAAAATATGGTTTCTCAAGATATTTAGGGTCATTGACTCCAAATCTGCAAACAAAATTATAATATCCAAAATGGCGGATAAAAATGTGAGAATAGTTAGATTTTAATAAAAATGAGTTCCTCACAGAGTAGCCGTGACCGCTGAATCGAAACCTGACAACAAAATTTCGAAATTCAAAATGGCGAATAGAAAATTACAAAATGGTAGCAGTTTTATAAAAAAACAGGATTTCTGAGATTTTTGAATTCGCTGAATCCAATTTTGGAAATAGAACTGAATCTTTCAAAATAGCCGACCCAATATGGCGGATAAAAATGTAAAACGGTTGGATTTTTATAGAAATGGGTTTCTCATGGTTTTTGTGGTCGCTAATTCTAAATTTGATAGTAGAATTTCAAAATTCATATTGGCAGATAAATTATGGTGCCATTAGAAATGTTGGGGGTGTTAATATAAGAAATATATTTATATATACTGCGTATACGAAATATACATACTCTTAGTAACTGTTTATCAAATTATACGTTTGTAGTAATCATATTATCATAATATAAGAATGTATCAGATATATTTGCCGATTTTATTAATAATAATAGACATTAATTTTTTTTATGAAAAAGATCGAAATCCCCTCAAAACACCTTCGGTGAACGAAAATTCAGCCAAATACATCCATCTTTATTTAATTAACTGTGAAAATAGCTGAAATTGCTTCCGCTCCTGCAATTTTTATATCTCATTTTTTGGTGGGAGTATATTTTACAATCTTAAACTTATGATAAAACATATGATTTTAGCGCATTAAATAAATATGTTAGCGTGTACCACCGGTTTCACACGCAGTTTGAATTAATAATTTAACGTGTATCATCGGTAAAACGCATGGCACGGAACGTGTTAAATTTTGAAATAAAAGCATTTCTAACCCCATACAAAATATATGAGTTTAGTTGTTAAAGGTTTTAGCCCAAATCTACTTTATCCACTCTTCTCTACTTTAGTCCGCTATTCCTAACACAAAAAATTACTGAATATCCCTCATTTTTAGGATCCCTAGGTGTATATGCCTTCATAATATCAAGTTACTGTGAATAAATTATGCCTTACGAAAAGCTCAGCTTAAACGGAACCGTTTCTAATTTGAATTTTGCCGTGCGTTAGCCCATGAGTGAGGAAAAGGAAAGACGACGAGCCGCCATTAATCTGTTACGCTGAATACTGATTAAAGGGAAGTAAAAAAATATATTTATGCTTGAAGAAGAGTGAACTTCTGGTGGGGTCGCCGTTGATAAAGCTGTAATCATCGACTATTATGACCCTCGGCCGTGAGATTTCTATTTTCGACTTTTTACCCGATTCGATAAAATTGCCAATTTAATACTCTAATCTTAATAATCCTGAGAATTAATCTTGGAACCGGAAATACGCTCTCCACGATTACGAAAGAGGAAATTTGACATTCTTGGCTCAAATGAATTTCTTCCAGTCAGTGAATGATTCGTTTAACGCCATTTTGACGCTTTTATGAAGAAAGATACGAAGAGCTAATTTATAAATATTCATTTAAATTGGAAATTTGTTTAAGGGTATCTATAATTTATAAACAATTAATATATCAACGAGCTCGAACATAGAAGGAAAATTCGGATCAAACTTGAAGCATTGTCGGTTCCAAATTAAAAAACGTACGCACTTACTGAAGCTTAACTTCCACGTAGTTTAACATTGTATACTTATTAAGTTTTTACATTAATAAGAAAAATAAATCGTGTTCAGCAATGAGCAAATTTTGAAAAATAGCCAAAAAATTCTACAAGTTGCCTAACTTAACTTTTGTTAATGTTAAACAGTCACGAGACTATCCAACAAACGTAGAAGGAATGAAATGGGTACTTAATTAGAACTTCCCGTTTTCCTTTTGTGTGATATCTGGTATCGGGTTTATACAAAATGAGTCATCGTTAGTGCATAAAGGAACTAATGATAATTCTTAATGACTAGGGAGACCACGTAAACATCGATAAGACGATACTTTTCCATCTTTGAACAACTAAATCCTGACTGTTATATCTACGACGCATACAGTCATTCTAGAATACATTATAATCAAATTTAAATATCTACTACAAACAAACTTCGCACTCCCAAGTAATCTCTCAGACAAATATTTTCACAAGCACTAAAGGCACTGCAAATAATTAATTCGTCCTCATCGTAAATTCAACTGGAAAATGATACACAACAAATTCCTTAATTTGTTAAGGAAAGTACTTGGAATTATCATATTGATACCATGAGATAAAATGGAAAGAATAGTAGAGGAAGCAAGATCCACGATATTCTTTGTACACTCTCCAAAGTATATTTACAGTTTGGATACTTTCTTCCAAGTTTGATCAAACTTAAGGTGAAGTGAAACCCCCTTCAAATCAGTCAATACAACACTTTTTTTAAATTAAGATAAGGGTATTAGATCAAAATGCCCGAAACTTTGACACATCGCTCCTGATCATCTAAAAATTGTCTTGATACATTCAAAATGTGGATTTTTGGACAACATTTTTTAACTCAGCCCAGACCAGAACCAACATGGCGTCGAGCTCTCATATTTCGACCAATATACAATTATCGAAGGCTCTGATATGAGAAACAAAAGGGTCAGGACAATTTTACGACAATTTAGAACACTTTGGTAATCGATAAACTCGCATTTGAACGGGATAAAGGCAAAAAAAGTGTTGTATGCGCTTCTATGCCAAAATGATGGGAACACGAGGTCTCGGAGTGAAAATTTAATTGACCTGGAAATCACAGACGGCGCAGTGAGTCCCTCTGCAGTCAATTAGGGCCCAAGAAAGCATGAATCCAGAGGATTTCTGGAGTTTTATTTCGATTTCTTTATAATTATTGTACGAAAACGACAGATGGAGTATGCCATTGGGAACAATACCCAATATAACTCGACACAGCTGTCGACATAAAAACCAACGTCGGCAACGTAGGCATTTAGAAAAATCTTCTTTATCGACGTCGATCAAGTTCCTCGACGCGTTTCACTTCACCTTAAGGTTTTCACTCCGAGACCTCCTTCAAATCAATCAATACAACACTTTTTTTTAAGGATATTAGATCAAAATGTCCGAAACTTTGACACATCGCTCCTGATCATCTAAAAATTGTCTTGATACATTCAAAATTTGGATTTGTGGACAAAATTTTTTAACTCAGCCCAGACCAGAACCAACATGGCATCGAGCTCCCATATTTCGACCAATATACAATTATCGAAGGCTCTGATACGAGAAACAAAAGGGGCAGGACAATTTTACGATAATTTAGAACACTTTGGTAATCGATAAACTCGCATTTGAACGGGATAAAGGCAAAAAAAGTGTTGTATGCGCTTCTATGCCAAAATGATGGAAACACGAGGTCTCGGAGTGAAAATTTAATTGACCTGGAAATCACAGATGGCGCAGGGGGTCCCTCTGCAGTCAATTAGGACCCCAGAAAGCATGAATCCAGAGAATTTTTTGAGTTTTACTTCGATTTCTTTATGTTTATTGTACGAAAACAACAGCTGTCGTATGCGATTTGGTACAATATCCAATATGATTCGACACAGCTGTCAATATAAAAACGAACGTCGGCAACGTAGGCATTTAGAAAAATCTTCCATATCAACGTCGATCAAGTTCTTCGACGTGTTTCACTTCACCTTAATAACTTTCATGTTAAATGTGATTTTGGATTGTTATAGAATATTGTTGATCGTTGTAAAAATATTGCCTTTCGATTTGGGAATTGTACAATTACAAACTCGTTCGGAATAATACATATTCATTTCTCCAATTTAAAAGGAGAGATTTTTATTTAACAATATTTGATTTGTATCCGGATAGTATGTCTAAGGTTACTCTGACGCAGTGGGATTAATAGCTATTGTTCTTTTATAAACATTTGGACGCTTTATTTTACTTAAAAACAGAATATACATAATAAATGTTGTTAAGTTTCAAAATTTGCTACGCGACTTTTTAACTTTTAGAAGAGCATTGCCCTACAATAATTAAATCAAAATATATAATACATATGCGCCGATAGATGATAATCTCTGCAGATTTATTAATATTTATCGGCATTATGAGTCCATAAATACTCGATAAACTGTAAGGAAGCCTTGTATGTCATATTATTAATTTATAACAAATAAATAAATAGATTACTTTTGATGTGTTAATGTTGTATTAATTTAAAATAATAAGAAGTAAGATTGCTACCATGACCACAATAATTGTACAATAAATATTAGTTGAAACGCATTTTTATTAATACGTTTTTGTCGAACCAATTTAAGATTTAGTATATTTTTCATTTTTTGTTTGTTTGCCATTCATGTCTGATCATTATGTACTTTAGTGTCACTAACGTCATATGCTAAAATGTCAAAATTTAAAAATGAAAGTACAATTGATTTACTATATATAAATTCATTGTCTGGCGATCGTATTTTATTCATTTGACATAAATCGTGTACAAATTTTACTTCGTGATGTAAACTGGTCTACCAGAAACTTACAGTTACTGGTAAATAGTTACTATTAGTTATATTTATTAATCAAGATTGTGTGCAGATGAAATCATGAACTTGCAGCCTCAAATTTAATACATTATTACATAGTGCAAAAATATATATATAAAAAGTATTCATATGTACAAAAATGTCCAAAAAGTAAAATGACCAATTGCTGTCGATTTTCGAGCTTCCTTTCTTTAAAACGGCAATGGCATTTTAGGAAATTAGAGCGATAAACTTTAAAAGATTCTTTTCTGTGAAACGCTCTTCTTCGGAAGCGACTATCACACGAGTGCGCAATGTAATGATAAAAGCTGGTTGCACAATAAGGTCAACGAAAGTTCAGGAAGAAAGATCTCGGGAATACTCACTGATGCATCCTACAGCTCATGGCAATTATACGTATCATCTGACAACAATATTCATTTAGCATACATGACTGAAATCATACCGTTTTGTATATCAGTGGTTAAGCTATCCCTAAATCATTACGCCCACAAAAGCTGACCAAAAAGATCACAAAGATATAGCACTACAAAGATTTTACCACACTCAGAATCGTCGTTCTGTTACCATCGTCGTCGTCACAATTACAGACTACCATTTTCGCACACACTGAGAAAAATCTAGTTAAATTAACTATTTTATAACTGGTTTTCATAGTTAAAAAAGGACACTGATACTTTTATAGTGCAATTAATCTTTTTTTCTGAACTAGCAGATCCATGAACGGCTCCTCTATTTTTTACCTTTCGAGGGTACGAAAATTAATCTTAATATTGTTAACGTAACTGATATATTATTATACATTTTACATGCCCAGATAGTATTATTAACTATTATGAACAGTTCGGTTAATCATTGAATCGTTTTCCAAAAATAATTTTGTGTAATTACGGACGTTTAATAAACTTATTATACTTAATCTGTTAATATTCTCGCATGTCTTAGCATTAGTTAGGAAGGGAGTAGTATCTAATCCCTACAAACGCACCTTTGATGTACCAAAATTTAGCCACATACATTTTACTTTACTTAATTAACTGCAAAAGTAGCTCAAATTGCTCCGTTCCCATGATAAGCTCTAATTAACTATTTTTGCCAAATATAGTAAAACATTCAGTCTATTAAAATCCCCGCTAAAATCATTTTGCCAAATGTCAGTACATTTGTTTTCACGTATGTTGTATGTACACGATCTTCTACTTCCTCAAACTGAAGACAAATATTAAAAACTTATAAAGTCATTATTTCTACTTATTTTGTTCTGTTGAGGTGTTTATTAGAAAATTTATATACAGAGTGTAACAGAACTCGTCGTCACGGTTTATACGGTGCTATCTTTGTTGGAAAAGGAGTCGAAAAGTCCTTTACCATTTTTTCCTATAGTGTAGAAATTTCCTGTAACACCTAATTGAAACACAGGCAATCAATCGCGTTTCTGTACGGAAAGTATAACGTAATGGTCGCCAGTAATGCTGCTATGTCGCAGCCCTACCAGCTATGATTTCCAAGTCAATTAAATTTTCACTCCGAGACCTCGTATTCCCATCGTATTGGTATAGAAGCGCATACAACACTTTTTTTGCCTTTATCCCGTTCAAATGCGAGTTTGTCGATTACCAGAGTGTTCTAAATTGTTGTAAAACTGTCCTGACCCTTTCGTTTTTCATATCAGGGCCTTTGATAATTGTATATTGATCGCAATATGAGAGCTCGACGCCATTTTGATTCTGGTGTGGGCTGAGTTAAAAAATTTGTTTGAAAAATCCAAATTTTGAAAGTGTCAGGACAATTCTTAGATGATCAGGAGTGACGTGTCAAAGTTTCGGACAGTTTGGTCTAATTCCCTTAAAAAAAAGTGTTGTATTCAAATCGACTGATTTGAAGGGGATTTCACTTCACCTTAACGGCGTTCACCACCAAAGTGGGGACGATCACTTCCACCGCTAGATGGCATTAGCATCGAATTCGGTGGGAGGTAACCAAAACGTACTTTCTCGCTCGGATGAGGGAGACGCGACGCATAATGACGGGCGAAAAATGTGTGCGTATTTTGCACGTATAGGAATCACACAACGGCTAGACACCTCTGGACTAGGCGCCGAAACGTGTGTGACCCCCGACCCTACCAGCGTCCTCTCGCAATCAGCGACGCCTTCCGTACAGGAACGCGATTGATTGGTTGTGCTTCAATTAATTCTTACAAGACAATTCTACACTATAGGAAAAAAATGGTACAGGACTTTTCGACTCCTTTTTCAAGAAGGATAGCACTGTATAAACCGTGACTACGAGTTCTGTTACACCCTGGAAGCCTTTTTCGACGGTAACAATATTTTGGATACTCAAGTGGTAACATAAGCTGTCGCGCCCTTTGACTATTGGTATGGTATGGTATGGTATATGGTATGGAGCTGTCAACTTCACATAGGTTGCTAGAATATCATTGCAGACCAAGAACTAACGATTTCGTTTACCACGAAGTTCTAATTTGAAAGTCACAACGAAATACATTCGCGTTTAATTAAGAAAAATGGACCAATTCTGCTTTGTTAAAGGCTATCAGCACAAAATGTGGAATAATTTAAAAATATGGGGCTCACTTAAAATCCAATGATAATCAATTCTCTTGGTTCTCAAATGAGATGAAAACGCCTAAACCAATGAAAAAACGTGGTGCTCACCTCTAGAAATATAGTTAGATTAGATAGTAAGACCGTGTCAGCTGTTAAACAGGTCGCGACCTTCAATTCAACATCAACTCCCTTTGTTTTCAAATGTCCTCATGACACTGAATCGGGGCTTGATATATCCACCAGAACGTTTCCTTCGCATTTCTTGTACTTTTTCATTACCTAGGACAGCGCGTCTGCCCCCCCCCCCCGCCCTCAGACGCTCGCCTAAAAAACTAACTTAACCTATTCTCCATTAAAGGACCCCGTAAGGTGAAGTAAAACACGTTGAGGAACTTGATCGACGGCGATAACGAAGATTTTTCTAAATGCCTACGTTACCGACGTTTGTTTTCATATTGACAGCTGTATCGAATTATATTGGATATTGTACCAAATGGCATACTCCACCTGTCGTTTTCGAACAATAAATATCAAGAAATCGAAGTAAAACTCCAGAAATCCTCTGAATTCGTGCTTTCTGGGGTCCTAATTGACTTCAGAGGGACACCCTGTGCCATCTGTGATTTACAGGTCAATTAAATTTTCACTCCGAGACCTCACAACACATACAACACTTTTTTTGCCTTTCTCCCGTTTAAATGCGAGATTATCGATTACCAGAGTATTCTAAATTGTCGTAAAATTGTCCTGACCCTTTCGTTTCTCATATCAGAGCCTTCGATAGTTGTATATTGGTCGAAATATGAGAGCTCGACGCCATGTTGGTTCTGGTCTGGGCTGAGTTAAAAAATTCTGTCTAAAAATCCAAATTTTGAATGTATCTAGACAATTTTTAGATGATCAGGAGCGATGTGTCAAAGTTTCGGACATTTTGATCTAATACCCTTAAAAAAAAGTGTTGTGTTGACTTATTTGAAGGGGGTTTCACTTCACCTTAAGTACGTTTACGACGTGCTTTCTAGAGGTGAGTGCCGAGTTTTTTCTTTGGTATAGTCGTTTTTATCTCATTTAAGAACAAAGGGAATTGATTTTGACTTGATGTTAGGTGAGCCCCATATTCTCAAATTTTACCTAAAATGTCAGAGTAAAGATATAGAGAACGACGCAAACATAATATTTTAAGGTAAGGGATTAACTGATCCTATCAGATTAAATGATATCTTATTAATAAACAACTGATTTTCAACCTCCGTGCAACGCGAAGCTTTTAAGTGAATTTAAATGTACATCAAGGATTAAGAAACTCGATAGAGTTTCGAGCCAAATACATTTTTGAACGAGAAACTCGTAATGTTGAATGATGCAAGAAACGCTCCCTGCGCGTTGAGTTCGAGCGAGACGCTACAGAATTCTATACAGTAAAGATTGAGATTTTAGAAGGAGGGAAATGGATATGTAATTTCTTCATTGCTATAGATAAAGAAATGAAATTTTTAACCAACTCAAAAAATCAAGCAAAAATCAGGAATTTTTTAAAATTTATCCGACTCTAATTGCTGCTATCTACGTAAAGATATGCACGTTACAGTTTTCGGCACTCTCAGAATCGTTGTTCTCATATCGTCATCGTCGACCCTGCAGTCACAGACTACCATTTTTGCACTCACATGATAGGTCAACCTTCATACGACTTTTCGTACGACATTCGATGGCGCCCCTCGCGGAATGAAAATGAACTTTAACGCTCAGCGCTGCAACAATCGACGATCACATAGAGTACGATGCGAGGTTATATTACATTATTAAACATTGAAAACTGTTAAATAATTCATGCTTACATGACATGATTAGAAAATTATATTGTTGAATTTCTAATTACAGTACATGTGAATATGAATGTAATATTTAAGAAATGTAGACAGACTTGAGTACTCTTCTTTACTTTTAATCTTTCGGCTTTCCATCTTCCCGCCTTTCTTGCCTATAACCCACTATCTCTCAACAAATTTCGATTAACAAGGTATGTACGTTTATTTGGCAATATTGCTAGACCGGAAGTGCTAGTGATCTCGTTCTTTCATATAGCGAATACGTAATTCGATGAATTAACCCACGTGAGATAAAAGTGCGGAGAAGTGACCGCTCTCGTCAAAAATAGTAATAAACGCCATGGAGAATTTCGACTGGCTTGTAGCAGGATTCTGTACGCCAAGTTCTCGATATCGTTAACCGTGATCTTTCAATAGGTTAACGATATAGACAGCTGTCGAATTAACGTAAAGAATCTTGCCTCTGCCCACTGAACACCGAACCTAACAGTTACGTAAATTAAAATTAACAAATAACATAACGTTTGTTACAATGTAATAACCTAACGGTTACGTAACATAGAGCTAACTAGTTATATGACATTTGTTACGATGCAGTAACTTAACGGTTATGTAACATGGAGCTAACAGGGTACATAACATTTGTTACTATCATATGTATATAAATGTAGCATAACTTTGTTACTCTCATCTTACATTATGTCACTGTCCTGATATTACCGTGTATATGCAGCATATATTTGTAACAAAACGGAACTACAATGGTGCTGTCATTTATTTTATTACATCATCATCATCGTCATTGTCATAATTCATCGTCAAATGTCATAAGATTAATATATGTCATATTTTGTTTACTACTCGTATGAAAAATTGTGACTTTAATTCATACGCGCATATACATTATCAGTAATTGTTTGCTAGTCGAATGAAATCCTAATTGTCTTCAAGTAAAATCAGATAGTGTATGATTTACATAATTTCGTTGAATGTCTGACTTGTCATTTAATATCTAACTATTGTCAAGTACCAAAGAATAATTAAAAATAAAAAATTATATAATTTTTGATAAAATTGCGTGATCTTTTTTAATGTATGAAAAATTAATATTATTTTAAGGTAACTGAAATTATAACATTAATATAACATGTTACTTTTATGCTACATAACATGTTAGTTCCGAAAACGTAACATTTACCCAACAGTTATATAACAGTGTTCACTGGGTCTTTTCTTGTATGCTTCCCCATTTTGCTTAAAAATTTGTGTCGAGCCAGTGCATATGAGTAGTCTCGTATTTTCACCATCAAAGACGTTCCGTAATACCCTGAGCTACTCATTTTTCACATTTCTAAATACACCTGTAATCCTAAAAAGAGGAACGTCCCTGTGTAATGAGACGAATAATAGCCGATAAAATCTGCATGTAAAAGCATAACATTATGACCGAAGACAGAATAAAATCAACAATATTAAATTAAATATCAAATGCAAATTATGATGTATTTTTGATGTTTCCTTATTTTACGTAGTGATCCAACTCCAACATTTTCCTAAAGTGCAATCATTTTTTTTTATATTGTCGTAATCGAATTAAATATAATATACAAATTATGTTATATTTTTTATGTTTCCTTATTTTACGTAATGATTCAACTCCAATGTTTGCCTAAAGTGCAATGATTTTTTTTTATATTATCGTAAAACAAGAATTACAAGTTAGTACACCCAAGCAGATGACACCCATTCATCTCATTTATAAGTATGTACGTAATCATTATAAGGAGGATGTTAGCTTCGTCCTCGTATAAAAAGAGTGATAATAGCAGATGCTGAGAACATTCCTCCGTGATTTTCTCCCGACCTTTGACACGTCCAAATAGATTCGCGATATCTGGTTGACCTTTCTCGAATCGAGGTGGATGCCGAGCTCGTGGCGAAAACGGTTCACGAACTTTTATCATTGCTGACTTACTTTGCAGACTTTGCGGCCATTTCGACGAGTGATTTCGGCACAATCTGGCACCTCGAGATAGAATGCGTAGTTTTTGCCCGTAATCGTGACTTTACATAATATTCCATCCACGATGAAAATACGCTAACGACGTATCAATTAATGTTGCGATAACTGTAACTGCCAACAAAAAATCTTGTGTATATGTATAGTTCGAATAAAAACAACCGATGCGATAGTGTTACGTCTTCGACTTAATTTTAAAGCAATTATCTTTCCTCTTTTACATTAATTTGTATTTTTTTTAAATTAAATTATTTCTACTCTAATTCATTGCAATGTTAGACGTACGAGACAGTAGATGGAGGCCAAACTTCGAGATTATTCAATTACATGCGATTAGTTTAAATATCCATTTCGGTTAATCTAATTAATAATTAATGCTTTGATATATCTATATAAATCCGGTTTCATATGATTAATAATTCCACGTTAATAGTACTGAAATGAGAAGAGTCCCCTTCAGGGCTTTGTTCAATATTTAATTTAATATTCTTAAAATAAAGTTTAATTAACCCAAGGTCATCATTAAACGAAAAGAAATGATGTGGATACATCAGCTTTTCAAATTTTCCCAAGAATCCAAGTTTCATCAAACTTTTAATAAACTACGCGGTTCTCTTGACACAGAAACAATGATGTATCAACGTCATTAAAAAAAGAAATTTGAAGCACAAGAATCTCTTATTGTTTTTCCAAACAAATTCTTTAAAGCTATCATAAAACTCAACGACTCTCTATTAACAAGGTTGATTTATTTGACCAAAATAAATTTACTTCTGCATATCACTATTTGTATCGGATTCACGAAGAAAATAAAATTAATTTCCATAACAAATGGAATCAGATATAAAAAGCATAACGAATATTTTCTTTAGAAATTAAACGCCACCACTAATGCGATAGAAATAGTATAGTAACTACTATACGATTTTCCTCTAAGCAACTAATACAGTTCGACAGTTACTTAATTTGCAACCGAGTAACAACTATCTCATTGAGTCAGTTAACGATATTTAATGTTAACTTATACATGTGGAACAATTGTGAGCATTGTAACCAATATTTAAACTAATTAATTACGTTAGCTGTATTCCTTCGTCAATTAAAAACTGCTACTACACAGTATCAACAATGAAATTTGTTCTTTTTATCATATGGATGATGGGCCTTCAGTTGATACAATTAAGGTGAAGTGAAACCCCCTTCAAATCAGTCGATTCGAATACACCACTTTTTTTTAAGGATATTAAACCAAACTCTCCGAAACCTTGATCATTGAATTGTCCTGACACATTCAAATTTTTGATTTTTGGAAAAAATTTTTTAACTTAGCCCAGATCAGAACCAAAATGGCATCGAGCTCTCATATTTCGATCAATATACAATTATCGAAGGCTCTGATACGAGAAACGAAAGGGTCAGGACAATTTTACGACGATTTAGAACTCTCTGGTAATCGATAAACTCGCATTTGAACGGGATAAAGGCAAAAAGAGTGTTGTATGCGCTTCTATGCTAAAACGATGAAAATACGAGGTCTCGGAGAGAAAATTTAATTGACCTGGAAATCACAGATGGCGCAGGGGGTCCCTCTGCAGTCAATTAGGGCCCCAGAAAGCACGAATCCAGAGGATTTCTGGAGTTTTACTTCGATTTCTTTTTATTTGTTGTACGAAAACGACAGGTGGAGTATGCCATTTGGTTCAATATCCAATATAATTCGACACAGCTGTCAATATAAAAGCGAACGTCGCCAACATAGGCATTTAGAAAAATCTTCTTTATCGACGTCGATCAAGTTCCTCGATGTGTTTCACTTCACCTTAAGGACCAGTGAAGTTTTTCACGGTAGCAACTCCTTGAAGTAGAAAAAGAAGTGAAGCTTTTTATGACATGGTAGTACGAGTATGTTCGCATGTCTTGAAAGGATTCCGATTCTGAAAGCGCAATGCTATTTACATTCATCATTGTGTTTTAGCATTAAGGCAATTTGCGCAAAAGGTTTTACTAGGATTAGGCGTTATTCTTCCTGTTAATTATTCCCATTTAAAGTGAAACGAACGTAATATAAACAAAAAATAAAGATAATTATGCCCAAAACAATTAGTACCGAAGGCGTAAGGATATTTCGCGAAAGAGTCATTAAGAAAAATTCATAATATCTAATTATCTTTAACTGAGAAAATTTCTCTTCAACATGCGTGGCGGCCACGCGCTGAGTTTTTAATCATTTCAAGGGCAAATCACCATTTTCGAAATTTCCAATGGATCATAGCTATGATTTTGGCAATCGGAATATCAATCAAGACTTGTGACACTTCCCCGAAGTTGGACTCTTGTTCTCTAATCTACTCGCAAAGGAAGTTCGTCCGAGGGTTAAGTAAATCCTCGAGTTTGACCTTTCGCCTCGAGTTCTTCACGAGAAAGAGTCTTCAATTAATCGAGCTTCAGATAGGGGAATTAAATGTAATAGGTCTTCGGTTATCGTGCGAGTTTCGCCTCAACGATTACCCAATTTCGAGCCTTAAAGTACCGCGATAATACCTTAGCAGGCGGCCATTTTGGATTTGTTCGCCGTCGTAATCGGACAATTGCAGCTTTGACACGCGACGACACTAATGGCTCCTCCGACTTGCACCTTCTACTTAGGTACAACTTATGGACATTTACGAAATGATATGAAGAGAGGCATCTAATTCAAAGTTCCGCTTGAAATTGAACGTCAAGGGGACACGAAAGTGACCCTTCATCGAATTACTTTTATCGATGATAGTAGCTTACTGCAGCGCGACATAGTGCACGAAAATGTTTTAAATATTAGTAATAACATTTATTTATTGTTCGATATCTGCTGTTACATAGCTATTAATAAAACAAATTAAAATTGTATAAGGAGCCTATCGAGGATACAGTAATTGATTTATTCAAAAGTTGTTAAAAAAATATAAAATATTATTAAACTTATGTAATGTTAAAGATGTACGGCAAAACTGTTGTTCTTATTCCAAGTTACAAATAAAAAAATATACTGCTCGCCTAAAAAATCCCAACATCGACAAATAAAATTCGTGCAAATCAGAGACTACCAGCAAAAAAGATTAATATCTTTTTTATTTTAAATAATATTTAACGTCGCATCAAATGTTATAGTTAATAGTGACGTATCGTCGTGCTAGTGCGCGCGCGTGTGTTTACTTGTGTATCCTGGTACCATTACTTTTACAGTTCGTGTAATATGATGTTTTTCAAGAACTAAAATTGTGAACATCTTGCTGGTCTCCAAGAACTTTGGTATTTTGCAACTTTTTTTTCCTATGGTTTTTTTATACTTAGTTCGAAATTAAACGTTGTATGGTTAATTGACTTACATGTGCCACAATGAATAGGTCTATTTTTCAGATTAAATGGACACGAGTGAACGTCGTATCCCCAATTCTTACTTTCGTTAGAGCACCCTGGTGTACATGAGGTAGGTTGTTCCAAAATGTTCAATTTCTATTTCGCTTACGACCTGGATGGGGTGAAGTTTCGAAAAGCGCATACATCTGTTTAAGGTGAAGTGAAACACGTCGAGGAACTTGATCGACGTCGATAAAGAAGATTTTTCTAAATGCCTACGTTGCCGACGTTCGTTTTTACGTCGACAGCTGTGTCGAATTATATTGGCTATTGTACCAAATGGCATACGCCAGCTGTTGTTTTCTTTGGATTCATGCTTTCTGGGGTCCTAATTGACTGCAGAGGGACACCTTGTACTATCTATAATTTCCAGGTCAATTAAATTTTCACTCCGAGACCTCACAACACATACAACACTTTTTTTGCCTTTATCCCGTTCAAATGCGAGTTTATCGATTATCAGAGTGCTCTAAATTGTCGTAAAATTGTCCTGATCCTCTTGTTTCTCATATCAGAGCCTTCGATAATTGTATATTGATCGAAATATGAGAGCTCAACGCCATTTTGGTTCTGGTCTGAGCTAAGTTAAAAAATGTTTTCCATAAATCCAAATTTTGAATGTGTCAGGACAATTCTTAGATGATCAGCAATGATATGTCAAAGTTTCAGACAGTTTGGTCTAATACCCTTAAAAAAAAGTGTATTTGAATCAACTGATTTGAAGGGGGTTTCACTTCACCTTAACTCTTTGCGGTCGTATGTCTACTCTCAGTCACCAAAGTTCTCTTGATCTTGGGTAAACACGATCGCAAAGGGTTAAACTATATTCAGGTTAAGAAACTCGGTAGAGTTTTGCACCAAGTACATAAATACAGGCGCTTAAAAATCGTAGCGTTATAAGGGAGACCGAGGCACATTGTCCTACGGAGTAAATTGACCAATGTTTAATAACTTTTTATTTTTTGTTGAATACCATTCTCGATTTTATACATACATTCCTAATCGTATCCAACATTTTTATCGATACTTAACACAATCTTCTGCAATGTTGTTTATTTATTAAAAAATAAAACACAAAAGCCGCAATGATAAGTAAATTTATTTGGTCTTCTTTTTTTCTTTCTTAGTGAAGTGTATTACTTTCTATCATTTTGAAAATATGACATGCGAAAGTAGTATCTATTGACTTTGTGGTACGGTTAACCGTATATACGGTTTTTTAATAAAATAGTTTATCATTTATCAATATGCATTCGTTTGTTGTAGCGACGTTCAGGGTAAATTGACTTACGAGAAACGAGGCGAATGGACTGACAAGCTCTTAATGTTGCGCTGGTTGATAATTGCTCTGTAATTTTCTGTATCATAGATATTTTTAATAATTATTGATTAGTTTAATTAAAATAATGCGCCAAACTATAATTGGTGCACCCTAAGTTACTATGGCTTTTATGTATTGTTTAGTTTACGTGTCGTCCGTTTCCTTTGTGAGTAATAGTAACTTAACCTCTTGTTCGTGAGGATTTTCAATGAATGTCTTTTCGTGATTCGCTCGCTACAACACAAAATACATTTTTAAAAATTGTTCAGGATACCTTGTTATTTGGCTTAAGCCAATCGTGAAAAAAATGATGGATTGTTACGTCTTTATGAATGTCTATTTTGTTACTGCTAATAATACAAACAATATTTTTTAATTATTTGACATTGTGTGCAAACTTCGTTCGAATCTTACGTTGTGTCAATTCATCCTAACCAATAGGGGCTACCGCGTACAGAACAAGATAACCAAACGTATAACTCGGCGCAAGTAATTTTTGTTTAATTTTTTGCAAAATATCACAAAATCTTGGGCTGCAATTATTGTACCTGAATGCATGTCCTAAATTTCGATGTGTAATATATTCCAAAATTCTCATTACCTCACACACAATTAAACATTATCGAAAAAATTGAAAAATCCAAATTTTGAATGTGTCAGGACAATTTTTAGATGATCAGGAGTGATATGCCAAAGTTTCGGACAGTTCGGTCTAATACCCTTAAAAAAAAGTGTTGTATTCGAATCGACTGATTTGAAGGGGGTTTCACTTCACCTTAAGATACCTGTCTAATTTCCGCATTTGTCGCCTCTCCGGTCCCGCGTTTTTGGGCAATGTGCGACCAATGTTTGGCCAATTCCGAGATTATAGCGGCCGAGATTATAGACAGACTACAGTTTGGGACCAAAAACTACCCCCACTTCAGGTAATAAGGTGTTCAGTAGGCTCACTTGCTCAATTTCCATTCCTCTTCACTCGAAAAACATAAGTGAGAGGCAACGAGTATTCCCTAATAGCACAAAATATTTGTCCTGCATTTTCTATATATTTAACGAATATCATATATTTTCTAAATATTTAGCAGACGTTTTAAATATTTGCCANCACATTTTGCTCCCATTATGAAATAGCGGAACAAGAATATTACAAAAGTTTCTTGTGTTTCTTGATACCTAATGAAGTGTCCGATAATAGTCGTGAAGTAAAAAATTTATTTTTATTATGTTCATAAGTTAAAAAATATAATTTCTATATATGTTTATAAATCATTGAAGCTAAATATGTCATTGAGATTTCCAACAAATATTTCCAATATCTTCGAATAAAATCTACAAGAAATCTTAAAAAATCTGTCGCTTGAGATATTTAGCAAAGATTACAAACAAATATTTAGAAATTATTCTATGTTACTAGGGTGGAACGCGCACGGTTGTATGTTCTATTTGGAAATTTGATGCATTAAGAAAAATAAACGGTAAGCTAAACGGATTATGGAGGGATTCTGGTTAATGCTGAATTATAATAGAAAAGTACTCCATTTTCAATTCGTTAGAGTAAAATACTTTCATTCAAATAATTGATTTATTTAAAGAATTTTCTAGGTATTTAGTTGAATAAATAAATAACAATTTTTAATGCGGAAGACAATAAAATATTTAATTATCGGTTCTTCCCTTTTTTTTAGCCAATTACAGCTTAGTGCTTGAATTTGTTATACAAAAAGGCACAGTAATGGAGTCCGACATGAGAAAAAATGTATATATACCGGCTCACCAAATTTAGACACAAAGCGACTGTTAGCTAAAAAAATGTGGAAAACAATCGAATACTTAATTGTTTTAATGTATTAATTAATTATTAAAATAATTGCCTATTACAATTTTAATCAATACTCAATTATTTCAACATAATTATTCTATCGTACAAAATTTGAAACGGAACCCTTCCCTGTTGCAATAAACTATTTCCTCAGAAAATCTGTTTATTTTGGAATTGCTGTCACTATTCGTGTTCCAAATTGAAAAATGTACACTCACTAGTTTACTAAGATGATCAAAGTTCTAAAGAAAGTGTTGGGTACTAAGAATTGCTCCAGGGATAAACCTACCGTCCAGTAATCTAATTGCAAAGTAGAAAAATGTACGCCCACTAGATCACGATTAGCGTTAAAGAAAATAATGTTAATTAAAAAAAGTTCTGAAATCGTGAAATGTGATTGATATCGTTAATACAAAGCGGAAGCTGTACACTTACTAACCTAACAAAATAACCAGTTTTATATTCTAGTTGATTTCCATATGACTTCGAGAATTAAAATCCATGATCTCCTGAGTGAATACCCCCCACCGTCTTGAACCCACGGTCAATATTATTATTTAAAATATTGAATTGGTTAATAAGTTTATGATGTTTAAGTACTCAAAGGTTTGATATATTTTTTTTCATATTAAGGATCGAAAACCTGCCTGAACGTTGAGAAGAAGTTGCGAGCAACGAAGGGGAATATAATACCGATCAATATTAGTAAATTGCACTTGTTAACATAAAAATTGGAATACAAAAAAAACGGCGAGAGCTTATGGAACGACCCAATAGACAAATGTACATTTACT
This sequence comes from Orussus abietinus, assembly GCF_000612105.2. Taxonomy (NCBI): domain Eukaryota; kingdom Metazoa; phylum Arthropoda; class Insecta; order Hymenoptera; family Orussidae; genus Orussus; species Orussus abietinus. Next base: position 2,442 of record NW_019394535.1, on the reverse strand, counting down.
AATCTGAAAACGTCAACAGCATTATAAAAGAAGTGTTGAAAAATTAAAAAAAAACACCACAGTTGGACTCGAGATCACTATACTTGTTGCAATGTCAGCAATGTATGTACACGTATATCGATATATTAATGCGACCAGTATTATAAAAAAAGGTTTTAAAAATGTAGCAAGCACTGAAGCCTTGAACCTGAGGTCAATACCCTCTTTACAAAATGAAAAACGTAATCAATGCCATTTAACGCCAAAAAGTGAGGGACATCGTTCATCTCGTCCAGTACTTTTGACTTCACAGGGGCAAGGAACCGATTCGATTTTCGGCAATGACTTTTATTTTCAGATAGGAGATTTACAATTCGGCTGGCGGGACATCGTGTCAATTTTACTGGGAAGCAGGGACGGTGGATCAATTTACTAAATGTCCGGTCGAGCACGAGGGAGCAGTAATCGTTTCAATGATGCTGGCCTCGTTGCAAGCTCGACTACGACGATACCGAAACGTATCATTGATGTTTCTAATCCGTCTAACAATTTCTAAACCCTATTCGTAAGCCGAGGGTGTGTCATGGAGTTCCAACAATTTTCTCTCCTTCAAGCAGGAAAAAATTTAGCCGAATTAATGCACTTTTTGTCAGGTCAACCATAGAAATATAGTTGTTATGTGGACAACCAAATATTTCGTTAACATGACAAAGTTTCTTAGTTAATAACTTTTGGTTCATTATATAAAATATTGCGGTGGATAACATCAGATATTAAAGTAATTCGGTACTATTGGACCAAATATTTGGTTTATTGACTACAATATTTTATAAAATTTACGAAACGATTGAACCGACACACTTTAAGGTGAAGTGAAACCCCCTTCAAATCAGTCGATTCGAATACAACACTTTTTTTTAAGGGTATTAGACCAAACTGTCTGAAACTTTGACACATCATCCCTGATCATCTAAGAATTGTCCTGACACATTCAAACTTTGGATTTTTGGAAACAATTTTTTAACTGAGCCCAGATCAGAACCAAAATGGCGTTGAGCTCTCATATTTCGATCGATATACAATTATGGAAGGCTTTGATATGAGAAACGAAAGGGTCAGGACAATTTTACGACAATTTAGAATACTCTGGGAATCGATAAACTCGCATTTCAACGGGATAAAGGCAAAAAAAGTGTTGTATGTGTTGTGAGGTCTCGGAGTGAAAATTTAATTGACCTGGAAATCACAGATGGCGCAAGGTATCCCTCTGCAGTCAATTAGGACCCCAGAAAGCATGAATCCAGAGAATTTTTAGTTTTACTTCGATTTCTTGATATTTATTATACGAAAACAACAGCTGGCGTATGCCATTTGGTACAATAGCCAATGTACTTCGACACAGCTGTCGACATAAAAACAACGTCGGCATCGTAGGCATTTAGAAAAATCTTCTTTATCGACGTCGATCAAGTTCCTCGACGTGTTTCGCTTCACCTTAAATGATTGAAGCAAACTAATTCGGTTAAGTGAACTAAAATTCACTTAATTCAAGTAAAACATTTTTTTTTTTCAATAAACCAGTTGTAGTCAAACTATTTTGTTGCATGACCCACATTTTTTTTCGTATTGCTTCTATAATTCTAAGGTACGCAGAACCACAAATCCCAAGCTCTGACAGAAACTACGATATTTATTCACTTTTATAATACACAAAAGAAAGCAATTCCACAAACATTTCAAGTTCAAATTTACTGATTGAGGAAAAAGTTCTCGATAAAATTTTATCTTAAAACGTTCGAAGTTTCTACGGAAATTTTTTCCTCGTTCTGTATACACCGAAGTCCGATTTAATCGATTCCTTCGCATTCAAAAACATGTTTTACACCTATGTCAAAAATCAAATAACATTCTTTTTTTCTTTAATATAAATTACGTGCTGTTGTTTTGCATGATCGCCAAAAAATGTTTGGTTCCATTTTATTTTATTAATTTCCAGTATTTTAGGCAATTAATAAATCCAAAAACATTATCAAAAATGTGGCAATGCCATTTTGTAAGGCGAGTGATATTCTAAATACCCTGGATTACCCTCGATCAAGAGGAAAATCATTTCATTATAAATTCCAATGCATTTTCTAAAGCAAAATATCAACATGGACAAAAACTCCGACTCGACACTTTGATGCCTGATAATCTTTGTAAACAAGTTTTCGAACAAACTTGAAGTAGCAGTCTCAGCGAAAAGTCTTAGTAACAGTGATAGAGTTTGTTGCTATTCAGTGCAACCATTTTATTAAATATTGATTTTTCGCAGATAAAGCTTTCTTTTTTTTCTCTTTGAATTATCCAAGACATCTTGCCTGAATGCAAGAACATTTAAGGTTACATTTTGCATTAATCCTACCACTTGATTAAATAAAGTCCAATTTGCGAGTGCAGTTATTTATTTTTTAATTTTGATAT